>NC_048277.1:222118-462118 GCF_009762535.1 Notolabrus celidotus | reverse complement strand
TGCTACCTGGTTCCTTTAGGCACGGATACTTGAGAACCAGTGAAGAAGCAACTGATTCGATTTCATCTCTCTCAGGGTAACCTTTGATATCAAAAATTGCCTGTGCAATTTTATCCAATATGTCACTTTTAATGTCTCTTGTAACATCAAGGCCCTTCTTAGACTTCTCATAAGTCTCATTGCCCTTGCGCAATTTCAGTTCAACATCATGTGAGAACTTAGGGATAGGAAATGGAGAGGGCCACTCGTTGAGATGCCTCAAATTGCTCTGAATAGAGTCAGTATAGCTAGAGCTGAACATGTCAGAGTGAACACTTATGGTATCTGTTGAGGAAAGTGAACTAGTGGAACGGTCAGTGGAAGATGAATCACAGTCCGATATGATATGAATGACTGCGCGCTCAGCTGGCAATTCCGACATTGCTGTCAAGTTGCACAGTGCATTTCCAAAGTCTGGATCCTCAAACTGGAGTGAGAAGTCTTCTTGAATCTCAAGTCTTTCTTTTATCACATCGACAAGTTGGGCTACAGATTCAGGAACTTGAGAAAGCTGTAGTCGGCGGGCTTCTTTGGGGGAGACAACCACGCGGAGTAACAAAGTCTGAAAAGGGAAAATAGGGGAAACATGATTAGAAAACCTTTAAAACCTATAAAATATTCCTGTACATGGACAATTTTTTAATATTTCTATAGTGATTATGTTTGATGACCTAATTACTATGTCTGTGAGTGCGTCTTTAAATGCTGAGCAAGAGGAAACATTGGGCTTTTTTTTTTTTTTTTTTCAAATGTGTAATAAAATCAACTAAATTTTTTTCATACAAGTTATGAAGCATTTGTCAGCACCACAAAATGGTAAACTTTCAATTATTTAGAAGTATTCAAATTAAATACAATTCTCATTGAATAGAACTTTTTGTATGAGCAGTTGGTGCAACTTATCATACCATTTTGAGATGTTTTAATGAAGAATGAATGTCCTTGTGGTCACCATCACCTTTCCACCAACTGTGTATGCTGCTAGAGGGTGGTAATCTGCGAGCATATCTTGATCCAAGAGAATAATTTCTGCACAGTGGTGTTCAACCAGCTCAAAAGACCTGAAATGTTCAAGGTACCACGAAGAAAGTTTTTTACAAATGAAAGTCACTTGCTCTGCATTGACAAGAATTGTTGCAATCTTGTGGAATTCCGGAAGGCCACCACACTGGCCAGCAGATACAATCATGTCCTTTGCATACTGTGTTCCATAGAGGTGAACTGATTTTGCAAGAGAGACACTATCAAGATGTGGGTATTTCTTTTGTATTTCACACTTAAGTGATGGATCCAGTTCTGAAACCCTGACCACTGTCACATTTTCAATGTATAGTTTTGGCTTGAAAAGATTTTGACGATCCAAATGCAATGCCATCATTTGCTGATGTTTTGAGGAAAGAGTTAGCAGCACATTTTTCCAATTGCGGGTGTCATGGATCACCCTCTTAAAGAAGCTATGCTTAGCTTCAAACCTCAATGTCCACAATTCCACTAAAGGTCCAAAGCAGCGAATAAGATGTGGGTAGTGGTCAATGAAGTGGTGTTTTGGCCTCAATCTGAAGTCCGGAAAGGTGCTGGTGAGCAACTTGCGATGATCCAGTAGTTTACAAGACAAGTAACACAATGTTTCCTCTGAGAGTCTATTTGACACTACAATGTCCACAATTTCTTTAAGGTCCATTAAAATCTCCCATGCAGGCTCCTGTTCTGGTATCCTTCTTCCAATTATGAAAGGAAGTAAGCGAAGAAGTGTCCAGTTTTCATGTCCATTACCACCAACACTGCATTTTGCAAAGTTTCCTTTAGGAATTTTGTGTGGTTTGTTTACCTTGTCTGAATACTTGTAAGGAAACGAATTTATGCACTCGTTTAATGCATCAAATGTAATGTAACCTTTTGAAATCAGATTCTTTAAACACAAACACAATTCTACAGGGATAACCCCTTCAAAAAGGTCATGCAAAACATCTGGGGGAAATCCAGTTATTGGATGAAAGAACCGTAGATTTTTTCTCAGTACACAATCACTTTTTATGCCACAAATGCTTTGGAGGTTGTCATTCTGTCTGAGCTCTTCCAAAAAAGTGTTGTGTTGATCAACATCCCTCAACTGAAAATCAATTTCTACAGTTGTAGCTATTTGCTGCCGACTTATCAAGCAAAACCGGCAGAATTTATCAACATTGAAACTTTCAAAAAACCCTGCAAGACTGTGTGCTCCGAGGTTATCGGCACACACACAGAACACAGTGCCCTTTACCAGTTGATCAACAACTTCAACAAAAATTCCCTCTTCTTCTAGACACCTTAAATCTTTAATCAACGGCTCAAGAAACTTTTCATAACCGTATTGTTTGACATCCACACTTTTACCCAAGAGAGCTAGCTGAATTGAAGTGAGACTTGATCGGAACCTGGCTGGTAAATTTAGAAGAACCCAATATACTGCAGTTATCTTGTGAAGTTTTCTAGAGGTGCCCAGAGGGTTACAAACTTCAAAATCATCAATATACAATGCCAAACTGATACTAATGTTTTGCTGGCTCAGTAGCTTATTTTCCTTGAAATATTTGCCATCTTGAAAAGAGTTAAAATTGCCAGATAATGTTTCTTGATCAAATACAACTCTGTCCAAAAAATCTGCTCGCCCTAGTAAAGTCTCAAGTATGTTAGTGACAGAAACATACACAAATGCATCTTTTTGGGCAGTGTCATAAAGATATTCTGTAGGTTCTATAACACTAAAGTGTTCCTTGAAATATAAATTCCTTCTATGGTCAGTAGATAGGGAACCTTTTTCAGATGTTGTTAAAAGGAGTGGATTAGTTTGAACAATAGTATTAGATATTTCTTGCAAAACAGTATCACTTATTACAATGTTATGCTTTGTAAGGATCTCTTTGACACTATTGAGAGTCTCATTGCTAGAAAAAGAGAGCAGGTCATGCAAATCCTCTACAATCTTTTGTATTGAATCTCTAGAAACATGTAAGACTGTTTGCATTGACAGAAAGAGAGAAGCCAACTTGTGCTGAAGTGTCTCACTGTCCACATCTTCGACTGTCTCATCAGCATCATCTGGTCTCAAACTATTTTGCGATGATGTCCCTGCTTCAAATTCAGATTGTTCATCATAATTTGCCCCGTGTTCACTACTGGCTCTGGCTAAGGTTCTAAAATCTTTAAGTGTAAAATTTTTATGATTTCGACTCCTGTGAGAACTGAAAGTTGGACGCAAATTTGTTTTGAAGGAACAGCTTAGAAATGGACATGCCACAGTTTCACGATTCTTTAAATGATGGCCAAGGTGGTTCAAAAACGCTTTGTCACTGCAAATCTCTCTAAAATGACACAATTCACATTGAAAAGTTGAATTTTCCTGGATTTTCACAGATGTGTGTGACCTTGAGAGGTGTGATCTTAATGCACCAGGTGTTTTGAACACACATACACAGTCTGTATGAATACAAGGCCAGCGTGCACCTTTTCCATGACGAAGACGACAGTGTTTTAGAAGGGTCTCTTGACTGGAACTTGTAAATTTGCAAAATTTGCACTGCATGCATCCAACCCTGAAATGAGAGACAAATACAGGACATATTCAGTTTCTTTTCCAGACATCATGATTTGCAAATAACTATAACATTACAGCCCTGATTTCAATTCAAAATTCCAACAATATTTCACAGACTATTTGATGTGGCCTAAATGTCTGATTAACCAGAAAGTTTCCCCTAAAAATTGTGATAATTTATTTTTGATGACATCACAGGAACAAGTGAATTTAGTAAAAATGGTAAACATATTTTTAGTGTTCTAAGTTAGAGTGTATCACTACTGCACTTTGAAGCTTGCTGCAATACAGTCACTCTGTGCACTACAATCATTTATGTGTCATCTTTATATACTATGCATTGTTTACTCTTTTCTTTAATCTGCTGTTTGTATTTTTCAATTTTGTAAGATTGTCCCCAACAAAATGTATTTGTATTGCATACAATGACAATAATGTTTCTAATCCTTTAACTAGCCATGCCAAAAAAGGCTAAAGATTTCAACAATCCTATTATAAAATGTGCTTTATTTACACAAGGTAAAGTGCATTGATGACTGAGTAACAATAATAAACCTGTTCTTTAAGTAGCCTACTCTGTACAAAATAATGAATCTTTAAAATAAAAGTACAACGCAACATAAGTCAAGTACCATTGAACTTCTAAACACTATTCTTGTAATCATCATCATGACATGAAAAGCAATATGTTAATTAAATTTATTTCAGACATTTGGTTTACCACTGCTCAAATAATTAAATTTTACTATCTACTACTTACAGATATCCAACAAATACTAAATGCTGTATTTAAGTAACTTTCATCATAAAACACTTCATTAACATTGAAAAATGACAAACTGTAAATCTGATTACGTTGTTCTCCCTCATACATTTTAACAAAGCAATTATACCACGTAAAATATTTCTTCTAATATACTTAAATTGACTATTTTATTCAACTCTCATACTCCTTGAGCCAAACACGCACACAAGCATGTTTAAAAACAGTATTTATGATCCCCTTAGTGACTTCAAGTTTACAAACACTTCACTGTAATCTACAGAAGTCTTCTTTTTCATCTTTTATGAAATACTTTTGTCTAGTATAAACTTTTACACGCGCGCTCGCTCGCTATGGCACGCACCGAGTGGTGGGTGTGTGTGTGTGTGTGTTTGTGTGTGTGTGTGTGTGTGTGTGTGTGTGTGTGTGTGTGTGTGTGTGTGTGTGTGTGTGTGTGTGACTCTATAAACTATGTTCGGTTTTTGGACCGAACCCATACACACACACCGTTCATTTAGCGGACTTGTGTGTGTGTGCGCGTGTGCGCACCGGGGTTCTGTGCGCGCTGTGGCCCGCGCTGTGTGTGTGTGGTTATATAAACTATCTCCCGTTTTTGGACCAAACACAAACACACACCATTCATTTAACGGATTTAAGTGTGTGTGCGCCGGGGTTCTGTGCGCACTGTGTGTGAATCTATTATCTATAGTAGATGATTGGTTTTATGGTGTTTCCCACCATGGTGTTTAGTTACTGAATGTCCAAATGAAGACTAATGTTATAGCAACTACGGAGTTTTCCCTAATGTCAGTGAATGTGACAGAGGCAGACCAGCATTATGTTAGAGGCTGTAAGCCTGTCAATCATTGCTGATACCTATGACAGGGATCTGTACGGGGTAGAATGCTTGTGATTGGGTGAGTTAGCATAGAGGCGGGAGGTGTATGTGTGTGTGAGTGAGTAGAGAGGGACGGAAAAAGGTGATGAATGAAACAGAGCCAAATTATCAGAGTTGTTGTTTTGGCGTTGGCTACGGCCCACAGTAGCTTGTGTTAAGGTGACAATAGAGCCCATGCAAACCGGACCAGTTTGTCTCGTAGCATCAATATTACACTATCTTCTGATTTTGAACCGAACACACGTTCACTTAGCGGATTTCAATGTGTCCGATGGTCCGAACCGCGCGTCTTTGCGCTGTGTGTGTGTGTGACTGAGTGAGAGAGAGAGAGAGAGAGAGAGAGAGAGAGAGAGAGAGAGAGAGAGAGAGAGAGAGAGTGTCAAGAAACTATCTCCTGTTTTTTTAACCGAACACAAACACATACACCGTTTATTTAGCGGATTTGAGTGTCTGCACCGTGAGTCTGTGTGCGATGTGTGGCGGTGTGTGTGTGAGAGAGAGTCAAGGAAGTATTCGACAGCTAGCTAATCTTGTTCTGATGCTAATCATGCCCGCCAACGAACCCCACAAACTGACCCTCTCCCACCCTCAACGAACAAAGCTAACTCAGAGATTGAATACAAATCAAATCCAATTTAGGTTAAAATAATACACTTCTATTTACATTTTATTTAAAACATATTTACTTACCAGCTGAGGGAGACTGTCTCTGATGCATCCGTAAAACTTCATCCACCAAGAAAGACTCGTTCAGGTGCAGTCCACTCTGCGCTGGCCACTGGGAAACCCCGGAGGAGTTTACTGGGCATGCGCAGATGTAAATTGACTAACGAGACAAGCGCGCCAAGATTGCAACTCACATACCCTTGTTACACTGACATGGAAATCCTTATTAGGTCAACGACAGGGAGAAGTTTGCTGGGAAAATGCAATTTTATTAGTTACATATGTGTAAGCTATAATTTTGAGTCTGATTAATCAGAAGACGTTTGTTTGCTCAACAATTGCTAGTTGTCATTTTTACAGTGCACCACTCTTAAGAACAGAGGTTTCCATCAGGTGTTGTCAAACAGCTGATGAAAACACCTGTAGATGTGAACGGAACCCTAATGAGCAGCAATTAAGCAGATTCAAAAGGACTGTGACACATGGCTCTTCTTGGCAGTTAAGGACAACTTTACAACATGGTGAAGTCCAAGGAATGGTCAAAAAAGTTCAGAGAGGAGGTCATTTCACTTCATAAGCAAGGATATGGATATAAAAAGATAGCAAAGAGGCTAAACATTTCAAGAGACACAATTGGGAGCATAGTCCGCAAGTTTTAAAGCTAAAGGCACAGTAGAAACCCTACCTGGGCGTGGTACAATGAGGTTACTGTCTGCAACTGCTGTGCGATACCTGAGGCGAAAGGTGGAGAAAAATCCCCGGGTGACAGCTGAGGAACTACGACAGGACATGTCAGAGGGAGGTATTCAGGTTTCATCCCAGACAATAAGACGCACACTGCGAAATGATGGCTTCCATGCAAGAACTCCCAGGCGCACCCCCCTGCTGACTCCAAAGCACAAGAAGAGTCGACTCCAGTATGCCAAAAACCATGTGGACAAACCACGAAGGTTTTGGGATACTGTTCTCTGGAGTGATGAGACCAAACTGGAACTTTTTGGGCCAATGGATCAACGGTACGTGTGGAGGAGAAAGAATGATGCCTATAAAGAAAAGAACACCCTGCCTACTGTGAAGCACGGTGGGGGGGTCAGTCATGCTCTGGGGTTGTTTTGCTTCTTCAGGTACAGGGAATCTTCAGCGTGTGCAAGGTATTATGACTTCAGTTCACTACCAGGAGATCTTTTTTTTTTTTTTTTTTTTTTTTTTTTCTTTTTCCTCTTGTCTGCATATATATTTCTGGTTTGTGTCATGTTTGTCACAAACTGTCAAATATTCATGCAATTTATTCTTGCAGCAAAAGAAAAGAAAGAAAACCTTTTTCTTCTGTGCTTGTGACTGTGTGCATGCAACCATCACCATCCCTCTTAGAACTCTGGCCTATCTTTTATTGGCAGCTAATATCATGTTCTGTAAAAGAGGGCGTGAACACCTAGGTGGGCCAAAAAAAATAAAAAAAAATAAGAGAAAGTGAAAGAAAGATTACATAAGGATATACAAAGGGACAGGGAGAGAGAAGGAGAGAGAGACCTAACACACTTAGATGGAGAGGGACCATCTCACCATGATGCCAAAAAAAAATCCGTGGGGTGATACTAATGATTAAGCAACCCTTAGTGTCCACAATCATTACTGAAGCTTGGGTCGCAGAGGGTTGCCGCTGTGCTGTGTTCTATTTGTGTTACAAGACCACCACTGGTGCAGATGAAACCACTTGGGTCAGACCAGCCGAGCGGTACGGCTAGGCACCCGGGCCGCGAGAGCAGTCAGACCGAAGGACCCAACCCGCCGCGGGAGACCCAGGCCAGGGGGCAAGCCAAGGACCCAGACCGGAAGCAAGCAGGTACCGCCGGAGCACCCAGGGCGACCCCCAGGTCACCCAGTAGGAGGAAAGGGGGGCGGGGGGGGGAGAGATCCCGCAGCCCCCACTCCCCCCAGCCACGCCCCCCACCCACGCCCTGCGACTGATGGACCAGGCCGCGGGGGCATGGAGGGACACCCCAATGGCTGCCGTAGTAACACCCCCCCAGCTGCGCACCCCCCCACCCCCCCAAGAGGACCGCGAGGGAACCCCGGGAAACCCAGCCCCGAGGGCAGCCGCGGACCAGGCCCCCACAGGGGAGGGGGCAGCAGGGGGGCGGAGGGTGACAGGGACACCAGCCACCCACCCAGCCCCGATGGGCCCCCAACGATTAGGGCCGAGCCAAACACTAAGGCCCCGCCAAACCTGATCTGTGTGTGTGTGATATGATTTGAATTTTGTTTTGTTTGTTTTTTTGTTGTATGTATGTTTGCTAGTGAAGAGCAGGAGATCTTGAATGCAAATGTCATGCAGTCAGTGACAAAGCTGAGGCTTGGGAGACGTTGGACCTTCCAACAGGACAATGATCCTAAGCATACCTCAAAATCTACCACAGCTTGGTTGCAAAAGAAGGGCTGGAAGATTCTGGAGTGGCCATCGCAATCACCAGACTTAAATCCCATTGAAAATCTCTGATGGGACTTGAAGAAGGCAGTTGCAGCACGCAAGCCAAAAAATGTTAATGAACTGGAGGCTTTTGTCCATGAGGAATGGGCAAAGATACCTGTGGATCGCTGCAAGAAACTTGTGTCAAGCTATGCTTCACGTCTAAAGGATGTTATTGTTGCAAAAGGATGTTTTACTAAGTACTAAAGTTATACATACCTAAGGGGTTGAATAATTTTGTCAACGAAGTAATCAAGAAAGGCCATTAATTGGTATATTACAAACATTTTTGTTGTAATTTCAGTTGTATTTGTCTATTTGACATGTCATTATTTAATATGATTATAAACAAGATGAAAAATAAATGTCAAACTTGCAAAAACACTTATCTACTGTGGGGGTTGAATAATTTTGAACACGACTGTAAATATAATGTGGTTTGCTTGATCTTTATTCTATACAGGAAGAGGAGATTTTCCTTTTCCTCTAGACAGGAAAAAAAAAAATCCAATGTAGTCGTCTCTGAAGTCCTTTTTAACCCATACCCCGTTGATAAACAGCTCTCTCTCTCTGGGCATTAGTGTAAAAATAATAAATTAAAATAAAGTGAATAACTACATTCTGGTGAAATAACGGGAGTCGAACCCCTTGCCAAGACAAGAATGTGTTTGTGTGTGATGTGGCCTCATCCAGTACACCATCACGTCCATTGCTCTGCATTGTGCCCTAGTCTTCCATTTGCCGTAAAATGTGCTGCAAACCACCAGGAAGGAGCCAGATTAACTTGCGACCATCAGTCTTCACTGGACACGTTTCAGTTTTTTTTAAAGTTCTCCTCTACAGCCATTGCAGGAACCTCACCATTTGAATTATTAAAATAGAACACAATAGATAGAGTAAGTCCCTGTGGTTAGTCTACGTGGAAACAAGAAAGTTTAAAGATCGCCGATCGGCAGGAAAGAAAAACTAAACAATTTGTTGATCATAGAAAAAAAAAATTATATTGAGGTAGTTTCAAAGCTTACAACAAGGCATTGAACAGAGACTAATCATTCATGTTAACATGTTTTTCTGAACAGGTCAAAAAGAAAATAAGAGAAGATAAGTGAAGTTATGGAGCCAGAGGTAATACTTTTTTTCATGTTTATTTATTTCATGCTGGTGTATCTCTGGCTGAGAGAGGACCATAGAGGGGTAGATCTGTTATTTAAACCCACAGTAATATTATCATTAGCTAGTTAACAGTCAGGAGTAATTAATATACCTTTACACTGCGTTAATTACCGTGAAGAGACAATAAAGCTATGCAGAAAAACTATAGATTGGCACATGGTTAATTGTATTTACAGTATTTTCCAATTACTAAAACACTAATCCCTATTGTCTGAACCAAAATCCTTTGCGGCATGAACCCATGTATTGAATCTACACTCTGTTGGCAATCTGGGGGCGGCAGTAGCTCAGTCCATAGGGACTTGGCTTGGGAACCGAAGGGTATGGACAAAGTTTGGCAACTGGACTGGTGGCTAGAGAGGTGCTGGTTCACTTGCCTGGGCACTGCCGAGGTGCTCTTGAGCAAGGCACCAAACCCCCAACTGCTCGGGGTGCGCTGGTTGATGGCAGTATCCTCACTCTGATATCTCTCCCTAAGCATGTTCACTGCATGTGTGCATTATATGTATATATCAAAAAAACTATATGTGTAGCATATCCAAATATAGCACGAGTGAAAAAATTGAATTTCCCCCCTGGGGATCAATAAAGTACCTTTCTTTCTTTCAATACCATAAGCACTTTTCACCTGATAAACACAACTTCAAATACATTCTCACTCACTAAAACACATGTTGCACTGTGATGCACTTGTGTTGCATAATGGTAAGCACAGGTAGCAAAACTTCAACACATTTGAAGCACAGGTGTCACAGCTTAAACATGACGACTCAAAATTGATCACACTTGTAGCTCTAAAATTAAAATATATAGAATTATAGAATTCACTTATTAACTTGAAGTATGCAGCTATTGTTTAATTAACCATTTCCCTTCTCCTATTCTCTTTATCCCCTCCTTTCCTAATCCAGACCAGACACCTGTACTGCAGGATAAACCTGACGGTTCCTATGCTGGAGAGATTTTTCGGCCAGGGTGACACCAGGCCAGACTTCAGGCTGAGCAGAGTGTCTCTGGCAGTGCTGCTGGACCTCCTCCAACAGGAGCGGAGACATGGCTGCGGTGCCACAATCGAGACCTTGGTGTTCCTCTTCTGGCTGGCAAGTGGGGCATCGTACAGGGTGGTCTCAAGGGTGTTTGGGATGCCTCGCTCCACTGTCCAACGCAGCATCCATTGAGTTACTGCGGAGGTGGTGGCCGTTCGCCACAAGGTCCTCTACCTCCCAAAGACCACTGAAGATCTGATGGCAGTAACTCATGGGTTTGCAGGGTTGGCAGCTTTGAGGAAAGCTTGCACTATGATGCACATGTGTTGCATAATGGTAAGCACAGGTAGCAAAACTTCAACACATTTGAAGCACAGGTGTCACAGCTTAAACATGACGACTCAAAATTGATCACACTTGTAGCTCTAAAATTAAAATATATAGAATTATAGAATTCACTTATTAACTTGAAGTATGCAGCTATTGTTTAATTAACCATTTCCCTTCTCCTATTCTCTTTATCCCCTCCTTTCCTAATCCAGACCAGACACCTGTACTGCAGGATAAACCTGACGGTTCCTATGCTGGAGAGATTTTTCGGCCAGGGTGACACCAGGCCAGACTTCAGGCTGAGCAGAGTGTCTCTGGCAGTGCTGCTGGACCTCCTCCAACAGGAGCGGAGACATGGCTGCGGTGCCACAATCGAGACCTTGGTGTTCCTCTTCTGGCTGGCAAGTGGGGCATCGTACAGGGTGGTCTCAAGGGTGTTTGGGATGCCTCGCTCCACTGTCCAACGCAGCATCCATTGAGTTACTGCGGAGGTGGTGGCCGTTCGCCACAAGGTCCTCTACCTCCCAAAGACCACTGAAGATCTGATGGCAGTAACTCATGGGTTTGCAGGGTTGGCAGCTTTGAGGAAAGCTGCAGGAGCAATTGATGGCTGCCATGTCAGAATCAAGCCACCAAGTGGCCTTGATGGTCACTGTTACAAGAACAGAAAACTGTTTGCCTTGATCATTCTTCAGGCAGTTTGTGATCATCAGGGCCGATTTATCGACACGTACGTGGGCTGGCCGGGGTCGGTGCATAACTCAAGAGTACTCCGGCACAGCCCACTGTACAGGCGGGCAATCTACCCTCCTCCAGGGCACTTCATCCTCGCAGATGGTGGGTACCCCTGCCTCCAAAGACCACTCCTCCTCATCACTCCCTAAAAGCAAGGTGTGGGAGCCCAGTGCTTTAACAGCCATCATTCCAGGGCACGCTCTATCATTGAGCGTGCCTTTGGAATGATGAAGACCAGGTTTCGCTCCGTCTTCCTGCAAGCGCTGGAGGTGCACCACACCTCTGTGCCTCAGGTATGTCATCACTCAGCATGATTTATTTTTAATGCTGAAGAAGAGTAAATCAAATTAATGAATTATTTCTTTTAATTTCAGGTCATAACTGCATGTGCAGTCCTGCACAACATCTGCCTGGGGGCAGGTGACATCATGGCCCCAGAGGATGAGCTGCAGGACGACATGCCGGAGGATGAGGGGGAGAATGAGTTGGAGACGTCAGTGGTGCTCCATGGCGGGACCAGCTGTCTGCAGAGGTGTCTGCCCTGGAGGAGGTCAACCCTGACCACGACTATCTTTAGTGGGCAAGTAAAATAACTTTTTGGCTGTTATTCCTATTTAAAGTGTTCTGTAACCAGCGCTGTTTGTTGAAATGGTTTGTGGAGGGATTTCTTCTATCTGAATACGAGGTTGTGAAGTAGTTTTGTTTGCACTGTTTCATTCTCAGTGACATGGCAGCCGTCGATCAAGTCAGCCCTGCAAACCCAGTTGATGGACGATGTGGTGGACAGTGGAGGCATGCACCTCCAAACGATGTCCCACTGACATACAGAAGACACCAGGGTCTTTATTGTGGCATCCTATCCAGCCCAGCAGCACTGCCAGGGACTCCTGCTCAGCTAATAACTGTACACAATTGAATTTGTTGTTAATTGTAAATTGTAAAGAATTTAATCTAATTGTTTCTGTTATTTCTGTAATTACATGGTTATTTCTGCCGTACAAATGTAAATACCTGGAAATGTTAAGACTGCTCAGGAAGCACTCATGTGGCTGCTAATATCAAGACCAAATTAACTCCATCATTTTAGCATTCACACACACAGACATGTCATAGCTCTCCATGCATGTCATCAACTGTGAAATTGTGTGTGATGGCTTGATATGTCCTTAGAGCTGTGATTGTTACCACCTGAGGAGTAATCCAGTGTTGTCTTATCATTAACAGAGACAGAGGAAATAACAGCAGAGCTGATTAAGCTCCGCACAGCAAATGAATGTTTCTTCACTGGGAAGAGACACACCGCCAAGAAGGCCTGGATGTGAGTTGTCAGTTTTGGTGTATCATATTATCATGCTGACCCAAAGAAACACCTGAGCACATTCATCAATGCTCTGTAGAGAAATAGTTTTCTTGTATGTTGTGGTATATTCTGGCATTTTCAGTCATAAATCTGACATGAAACTCATATTTTGGCTGACAGTACAAAGGATGAAATACACTGACCTAATATTCATGCCCTACAGTAAAATCATCCAGCTTCTTGGCCTGGAGGGCAGGCTGACTACCTGCCAGGTGTCAAAAAAATGGGACAACCTCAAGCGAAAGTACAAGGTGAGAAAGTTCAATGTTCATGCATGCATTTGTTTTTCTTTTTTAATATTCTTGTTGGAATTCTTGTACTGTACACCTTCTCATTTGCTGCTGTAACTCCGTGAATTTCCCCCATGGGATGAATAAAGGAGTATCTTATCTTATCTTATCTTATCTTATCTTATACTTCAGATGTTGGACAAGCTTTGTGTGTCTGAATGCAACACGTAGAACTTTCAGAGTGTCTTTATCTCACTGACAAGTAATTTTCCTTGTCCTACAGGAGCTGCAATATCTTCAACGCCAACAAGCA
The DNA here is from genome assembly GCF_009762535.1 of Notolabrus celidotus. Taxonomy (NCBI): domain Eukaryota; kingdom Metazoa; phylum Chordata; class Actinopteri; order Labriformes; family Labridae; genus Notolabrus; species Notolabrus celidotus. The sequence goes on along the minus strand of NC_048277.1, from coordinate 448,584 downwards.
GAATACACTGCTTTATGTCCAAGGTGATGGAATTGGGCTGATAAGTTATTGGGTCAGTGTTGGCCATGTCATGTACACAAATGTTGCAGGCCTGCATGAGAACACCCTGAAGTAGGAAAACAAATGTATGACACATAACAAGGAAGTGAGGCGGTTTAAACAACTTGATTGTAATGCAGCTCATTCTGTGCACAGTTCAGACCGGCATAACTCCCAAATGCATATGTGGGATTAACAAACTGTGGGGTACAGTATCTTGCTTTATCATGTTGCATATGAGTGTATTCCATCATAGCTGGCATTTCAGTTATCCATGAGGGTCATACATAGGACATTTTCAGGATAAATGTACATTTTAAAGGCCTTCAAGGATTTTAACCACATAACAAAAGGAAGTGTTACCCTAATAAAGTACAATATAGAAGGTCTCCAGAGTGGCACAACCGAAATGAATGTCTCAATGGACAAGTTAGAACGACAATAAGAAAACACAAACAATAAATTATGGCACCGGCCTGTGTCCCAGGCCTCCATGCTCCCCAAGTCTACAGGTAGTCGTGCTCCTGAAGCTCTACTGGGTGCACCAGTGGAGCAGAGAGCAGCCCTGCCAGTCGGTCTCGCTGGCCATGTCCACTTTGCCCCCTCCCCTCACTGGACGTGGTGGTGCCACACCAATGTCCCCAACATCCTCCACAGGCTCCAGGATGTCCCCAGCAGTGAGGCAGATGTTGTGCAGCACTGCACAGGCAGTGATGACTGAGGGGACAAAGGTGTGGCTGACCTCCAGAGCCTTGAACAACAGGGACCTCCAACGTGCCTTCAACATACAAAAGGCCCACTCTATAATACAGCGGGCCTTGGCATGGTGGTGGTTGAAGCGGCTCCCCTGCAGTGGTTCCTTGTATGGGGTGATGATGGCTACGGGTCTTTGGGTGCAGGGATAGCGACCATCACCCACAACAAAGTAACCTGCAGACAGAGGGAAGACAACAATTATTTCCCTGTGATAAATGTGGGGGTATTAAGAAAGTTGTATTTGTCTTACCTGGGAGGATACAGAGTGTCTTTGCAGATCTTGCTGTTCTTCAAGACTCTGGTGTCATGGACGGAGCCAGGATACCCAACAAAGGTGTTGATGAACTTGTACTTGTATGGATGGGAAGAGCTTTCTGTTGAGGTAATCCTGGCCTCCGGGTCCTGGGGGGGTCTTGATGCGGACATGGCAGCCATCAATGGAGCCCACACATCTGGAGAACACTGGAGAGTTGGCCAGCTTAGCAAATACTTGGCCAACCTCATCCAGGTCTCCAGCAGCAGGCAACCTGAGGACCTCCTGGCGAAGGGCTGCTATGTTCTCCACTCCACCGTGCACCAGTCTGCACACTGAAGACCTAGGGACATGGAAAGCCTGGGACACCACACTGTATGACAAGTCAGTATACGGTAATGAGGACTTGCACCTCATGTGACCAGCCTTGTGCCGTCTTTGATGGCAGGATCCTCATGAGGGCCTCCATAGACTGCCTACTCAGCCTGTAGTTGGCCATGAGGTCCTGACCATCAAAGAAGGCAGCAAAGACTGGCACAAGGATGTTCATCCGACCGTATACTGGCTCTCTGTCAACCTATGAGACAAGGGAAGCTGGGTTAGTTTCCACACTTTTCTGCACTTTTCATGTCAACTTTCATATGAAGTACCGGGACAATCAAACAATTAACAATTGAGTCCCAAGTGTATGCAGCATTACAATGTTTGGAAAAACTGTCATGATGTGTTATCTCAAAGGTTACATGTGACATTGTAGTTGCAGTTCTAATTTCATTTGTTGGATGCTTATCTCTTCATGAAACAAAACCAGATGTTGCAGGCGCTGTCTTCTGCGCCTGCGGTGCTCTAGCTGGTCGTTCTGGTGACCTAGCCCACCAACAATGACGGGTGCCGGGACAGCCATCTTTTCTTAACCTTCTGTGATGTTGCATTACCCTACTCTTTTGTAGACCTGGTGATTGACATTCTGCATCAGGTGAACCAGCAAACAGGACTCAGCTGGCATGATTACACAGGCTTGTTAAAGCAGGTGTGACACTAAATGACAGTAATAGAATCAATCTTCTCACACCAGGGACTAAATGAAAGAGTAAGGTATTGCCTCTCATGTTTTTGTCACTTTTAATGATGACACATTAGCTCATCACAGTGTGGTAAGCTATGACAAATGATGCTTTAGTCATGTTCCCTGTATTGGACAGAAACAAAATCAGGGATACTAAGGGATGTGGGTTTAATGGCTTATGGCAGCTTGAATACGGTATTTATGGACACAGTGGCTGCAATGTAACATATCAGAACTGCAACCAATATTGAGAGCGATGATGAGACAGATTTATTTTAAAGTATGTACAAGGAGATCTAAACATGGTCCCTGTGACAGCTAACAGTCTAATCAACCACTGGTCAAATAAGATCATTCAGGTCCCACTTCTATTTTTCACAAAGCTGCTCTCAGTTAATATGTAATAGGATATCATACAATCAGAGTTCACCCAGTAATCATACCAAGTACGGCATAACCTGGCTCGTCCACACATTTCAAATCCCGTGCGTTTGACTGACACGGATCCAGCTGTGACACCGTCATCACAATCGGACGTCGCTTTATGTGACGCTCCGGAGGAGAGGACGTCTCATTTCTCTAGATACAAATCTCCACGTTCCTCTCTCCTCTGGTTTCATTTCCTCACATCTCTGGTGGGCGGGACTACGTGAAGAAATGACGCAGGGATGGACGTTTAGAGCTTTGAGATGCACCCTAGAGCACAATGCAGAGCAATTGATATGATGGTGTACTGGATAAGGCCACTTGACACACGAACACATTCTAGTCTTGGCAGGGGGTTCGACTCCCGTTATTTCACCAGAATGTAGTTATTCACTTTATTTCAATTTATTATTTTTACACTAATGCCCAGAGAGAGAGAGCTGTTTCGCGACATGTATGGGTTAGAAAGGACTTCAGAGACGACTGTATTGGATTTTTTTCCCCCTGCCTAGAGGAAAAGGAAAATCTCCTCTTCCTGTGTAGAGTAGTGATCGAGCAGCACGCAAGTGTTGTGACCACAAATTTCCACAAACATGGTCCTAAAGACGGACTATATTCTCCTATCGTACCAAAATTTAAGACATGGCACATGCGAGGACAGCTACGTATTCATTTCCTGCTTTCAACAGCTATTGAAGCTACAACAACCACTGACGCATTCTGCTGAAAGTCGCCAGTTAACATGGCCCCGACTTAAACCGTAACACCGGAAGGACCTCTGGACGGGAAACTGGAGGTGCCGGCAGGTCCTCTGGACGGGAAACTGGTGCCGGCAGGACCTCCAGATGGGAAACTGGTGTCGGCAGGGGCTCCAGGCGAGGATTGCAAATAAAACTTAAACAAAAATCTAACTCCAAAACCAAAAAAGGTCTGCTTGGTCCGTTACTGGTTGGATCATTCTGTCATGGTGAGGGAAAATCTTAAGGAGGACCCAGGTGAAGATTTTAAAATAAAAAAGTTTAAAAAAAAACAAAAAGGTACCAACGAACCTACTAAAAAGTCTAACAAACTAAATCCAAATGGCAACGCAGGGGAAACAGAGGAACTAAATACACAGAGTCACCAACACAGGACACAGGTGAGACTAATGAGGAATGAAATACACAGAGTCATCAACACAGGTGTGGACACAGGACACAGGTGAGACTAATGAGGAACTAAATACACAGTCATCAACACAGGTGAGGACACAGGTGAGACTAATGAGGAACGAAATACACAGAGTCATCAACACAGGTGAGGACACAGGACACAGGTGAGACTAATGAGGAACTAAATACACAGAGTCACCAACACAGGACACAGGTGAGACTAATGAGGAACTAAATACACAGAGTCATCAACACAGGACACAGGTGAGTCTAATGAGGAACTAAATACACAGTCATCAACACAGGTGAGGACACAGGTGAGACTAATGAGGAACTAAATACACAGTCATCAACACAGGACACAGGTGAGACTAATGAGGAACTAAATACACAGTCATCAACACAGGTGAGGACACAGGACACAGGTGAGACTAATGAGGAACTAAATATACAGTCATCAACACAGGACACAGGTGAGACTAATGAGGAACAAAATACACAGAGTCATCAACACAGGTGTGGACACAGGACACAGGTGAGACTAATGAGGAACTAAATACACAGAGTCACCAACACAGGACACAGGTGAGACTAATGAGGAATGAAATACACAGAGTCATCAACACAGGTGTGGACACAGGACACAGGTGAGACTAATGAGGAACTAAATACACAGAGTCACCAACACAGGACACAGGTGAGACTAATGAGGAACGAAATACACAGAGTCATCAACACAGGTGAGGACACAGGACACAGGTGAGAATAATGAGGAACTAAATACACAGAGTCATCAACACAGGACACAGGTGAGACTAATGAGGAACTAAACTAAATACACAATCATCAACACAGGTGAGGACACAGGACACAGGTGAGACTAATGAGGAACTAAATACACAGAAATCCACACAGGACACAGGTGAGACTAATGAGGAACTAAATACACAGTCATCAACACAGGTGAGGACACAGGACACAGGTGAGACTAATGAGGAACTAAATATACAGTCATCAACACAGGACACAGGTGAGACTAATGAGGAACGAAATACACAGAGTCATCAACACAGGTGAGGACACAGGACACAGGTGAGACTAATGGGGAACTAAATATACAGTCATCAACACAGGTCACAGGTGAGACTAATGAGGAACTAAATACACAGTCATCAACACAGGTGAGGACACAGGACACAGGTGAGACTAATGAGGAACTAAATATACAGTCATCAACACAGGACACAGGTGAGACTGATGAGGAACTAAATACACAGTGATCAACACAGGACACAGGTGAGACTAATGAGGAACTAAATACACAGTCATCAACACAGGTGTGGACACAGGTGAGACTGATGAGGAACTAAATACACAGTCATCAACACAGGACACAGGTGAGACTAATGAGGAACTAAATACACAGAGTCATCAACACAGGTGTGAACACAGGACACAGGTGAGACTAATGAGGGAAATCACAAAGGGAGGGAAACACACAAGGACAGAAAGTAACTTTGAAACACAAGGATTCAGAACTACAAAACGGAGAACACAAGACTAGACTAAGAAACACAAAAAAGTACAAAAAGAGACATGGATCACTAAACCCACAAGGAACACAAAGGATAACTAACACAGAATAAACACAGGAGACACCAAGGCATGAAACACAAGGAAAAACTGAACTAAACATTGACTCGTGACTGAAAAATGTTCTAAACAGAACTATAAATACAGAAAAGTGCAGATAACTGAGGCTGCATTAGGTCATGATATGTTTGTTTGTGAAACTTTAGCAGCCAGGAATGAAACCTGTGTACCATGGGGGTCAGGGTACTGATCTCTGATGGACCAAACACAGCAGCTGGGGATGGCAAGCCTGTTACCCTTTTTCATACCTGCTCTGCTCTGGTTCCAAGCGAGCTGAGCCGATACTAAAAGGTGTGATCGACGGACTGCCGGCCACTGATTGGTCAGAGAATGTCGTCACTGAAGAGTCATAAGCGCGACACCAAACACAGGAATCAAACCCGCCATTTAAAAAAAGGATGACATCAGTACTGTACGAAAGTTTTTCCGTGGTCCGTTGATGAGGTCCAGACTTTTTTGTGTCTGGTGGCCGAAGAATGGATCCAATGGGATTGGACGGAGCTACCAGAAACGAAAAGGTGTACCAAGAGGTCCCAAAGCTGATGGAAGAGCACGTGTATCACCGGACCTTCCAGCAGTGTTGGGAGAAATTGAAGAAGTTAAAAAGCGACTACCGAGCCATTAAAGACCATAACGGCTGTACTCCCTTGTCCCACCAGCAGCTTCTAGACCAGCACCAGCGTCGGCGGGGTCCAGTGCAAAGTGCGTTGTTACAGGTAAGAAATACACAAGCTTCATCTACTGCAATCCAGCTTTTTGTGTGTGTGTGTGTGTGTGTGTGTGTGTGTGTGTGTGTGTGTGTGTGTAGCTGTATTCAGCTACTGAAGCTAGCTAGTTATTGCTGCTGCTCATGTCAGCTTCATAATGTGCTCAGTGTTCAGGGCCTTATTATTTGTTCCTCACAATAACAACAGGTTAAAGCGAATGCTAAGGCCTTGTGGATTTATGAAGCTTTAGTTACGGTTCCCGAGTCTTCCTGCTGGTCTGCAGGTTTTGCTCAGTACCTTTGTCTGAACCACGCCGTCTCTTCTTGTGTTTCAGGAAGTTGTTTCCGATGTGGTTGGACGTTGGAGATGTGATTTATTTTACAGCTGTACTAACTGATGTCCTGATTACAGAAGCTCTTCAAACCAGGTACAATTTTTGAAACCGTGCTCACGCAGACTTATTGTAAACAACATGAAATATGATCTGACTTCAGTTCACCCTCCCACCACCTGAGTCGCCAATTTCCCCTGCCTCCAAAACGTGTGTACGCCTGGGTCATAGTTTGCTTACCTGTCTGCACATTATCCGTCGTGTTTCAATCAATCAATCAATCAATCTTTATTTGTATAGCTCCAAATCACAACAAACGTTATCTCAAGACGCTTTTACAAACATAGGAGGTCTAGACCACACTATGTCAAATTTTGAACAGAGACCCAACACCAAGACAGGATAAGACTCAGTCTGACCCCACCTTAATCCATCATGAGCATTGCACATCGCAGTATTTAGCTAGTTACAGTGGTGAGGAAAAACTTCCTTTTAACAGGCAGAAACCTCAGGCAGAACCAGACTCATGTTAGACACACATCTGCCTCGACTGAGTTGGGTCTGGAAAGACAGATAGAGGGGAGTAAGAGAGAGAGGTGATAGTGATGAGACGAGTCGTAGAAGCTGTTGCCGCTGGAGTCCAGCACGTCCGTATCAGCTGGAGTCCAGATCGTCCACAGCAGGAGGACGTCTACGGCAGCTCAGAGGAACCTACGAGACAAGGGAGCTCAGGGACTCCAGAAAGGTCTATGGTTAGTAACTTTAATGGGACAGGCAGAGTTAAAGTAAGTGATGAAGGGGTTGGGGGGAAGAAGGTGAGCTAGGATCCCAGTGTGTCAGTGTGCCAGTTCCCCCGGCAGTCTAGGCCTATAGCAGCATGACAAAAGCTGGTCCAAGCCTGATCCAGCTTAACTATAAGCTTTATCAAAAAGGAAAGTTTTAAGTCTACTCTTAAAAGTGGAGAGGGTGTCTGCCTCCCGGACCCTGACTGGTAGATGATTCCAAAGGAGAGGGGCCTGATAACTGAAGGTTCTACCTCCCACACTACTTTTAGAGATTTTAGGTACAACTAGCAAGCCTGCATGTTGGGAGCGTAGAGTTCTAGAGGGGTAATAGGGCACTATGAGCTCTTTAAGATACGAGGGTGCCTGATTTTTAAGGGCTTTGTAGGTTAAAAGAAGGATTTTAAATTCTATTCTACATTTTATTGGGAGCCAGTGTAGAGAAGCTAACACTGGAGAGATGTGCTCTCTCTTCCTAGTTTTAGTCAATACTCGAGCTCTGTTTCTGTTTTAAAGATCTCAAACTGAGCGTGAGAAGTGGCGTACATGAATTTCAGGCCCTGTTTTGTTAGTTCACAGCGTTAATAAACGAGACCCTGTTTGACCCTATTTGGAGCTTTTTAAAAACATTTGATGTTTTATTTCTAGTTGTAAAAACTGATCATACTTGTTTAAGTTATGATAGAGTGCATATTGACTGTACTGAATGTAATCACTCTTACTTTAGGGCAAAGTCTCCTCATAAAGAAACAACCTGCATGGAAATAACCAAAGTCCTGGAAACAATGACCTGATTCTAACTGAGTGAGAGACATTAGTGAAAGTTGATTTCCTAATTACTTAAAGACGTGATTGTCCTTGTTTGGGTCTGAGTGTGATGTAAGGTGGACAGCGAGAGGGCGCTGGGACTCTGGTGTCATCATGTTTACAGTATCATTTCACAGTAACGAGCCCCTACAGAGCTCTGCCCTTCATCACACTCATCATCAGCAGCTCTATCTGCTGCTCAACAGACCCCGGAGACGTCAGTGTGGACACTTGGACACCGTGGAGGCTGTAATCAGCCTCACAAACAAGCTAATGAGCTCCCCGTGGAGCATCTTCATGCCTTCACTTTGAGGCTTTCTGTGTGTAGTCCTCGGGGTCTCTCTGTTCAGACCATGTCCAGAACATAGGGAAACTCCATTTTTATCTCAGCTTTCACCTTCAGAACAGGTTCTTTGTTTTGAACTTGTTCTGGAGAGATTACTGGATGAAATAAAAAGTTTATTATCCCAGTGTTTCCTGTTGCTTCTGTCCTGTGTCTCTGCATCTCAGGCTGAAGCCTCAGTGTGGAGATCCAAAGCCTTTATTGCTCTACATAGAGTTCGGAGTGAAACTCTACCGGTGCATATGATGTATGAAACTATAGAACAACAGTACAACAATATCAATGTTACACATGATAGTTACCTGAGGTGCAGGTTGTTAGCAGCTTGAGTGAGTGTTCATGAGTCTCAGTGATTTTTGCTGTTGTGTGAACAGCTGTTGCAGAAAAGCCGTTTGAATCTGGATGTGTGTTTTAGTTGACCTGCAGGGCCTGACAGAGAGTCACAGTGCCGGGATGTGTAGAGTCTGTAATGATGTTATCTGCTCTGAAGTGGTGGAGTGAGGTGGCGATGTTCTCAGATGGTTTCATCTGAACATTTGAAGGCCTAAAGAGGCGACCATATCTGAGTTAGTCTGTGAAGCAGCTCAGAGCATGCTGCAGCCGTGGTGTCTTTATCAAACACAGGACAGTCATAACGGCTCTTCAAGGTTCAGTGTTTTGGAAAACATGAAGTCACAGTTCACAATCTTATAAAAGGCTTACTGGCTCTTACCAGGAGGTGGTGCTATTACAAAGGCTGAATATTATCATGTTGTGTGTGTGTGGGTTACTTTACTTAGGTTTAAGGCATAGTCATAAAACTTGGACGAGCCGCCACAGCTGTGACCTTTGAGTTTTTTTATACTTGACTTCGAAAACTCTTCATTGAAAAGTCTCTTCTAACTTTAAACAAAATCCAAGCTATACTTGATGTTCCCTCGATGAGGAGTTAATCCAAAGAGGCCCCTGGAAATGACTAAAAATACTCTGCTTTCTGCCTAAAAAAAACACCTACTTATGGTGCAGGCTTTGCAGGTTTTTGTAATGGAGCATGGTGATGGTCTGAGCATACCTAATCAAATATAAATAGGATGCGGCCAACAAAATAAGAATCAGAAGTTATTATATGGTAGCATTAACTCCCTGTTGCCAGAAGGTGGTGCTGGGACTACTGTGACGAACATCTCTGTGCTCAGACTGGGCTCTGGTTTCTCATACATACAAAGGCTCAGGTCCTGGTTCATCCTCAGCCCCCCGCCCTGGCTGCATGTCATCCTCAGTCTTTTGCTATATTCCACCCACTGTCCCTAAATAATAACGACCTATGGAAAAACTTCATCCTACTTATAGACGAGACATTTCTGTGATTAACACTTTATTTGGTTTTCAAACAGACAAAATAAGCTTGAGGAATAGACAGATGTAGAATGTAGTAATGACAGAATACAAAGTGTATGACATTTGAAAAGAGAAATGCTCTGAACACACAGCGTCTCAGGGCTGAAGCAATATGAAACACATTCAAAGTCCAGGGAAGTGTGAAGAATTTCAAACCGAGAACTTTTTCCTGGTAGTGAGGAGAGTTACGAGCTTTAATGTGACTGAGGTATCACAGCAACCATCATTTCTGTTTAAACATTTTGAAGTACATCTTTTCATATTTCCATACTTACATCTCATAAGAAAGTAAAGGTAGACTGTGACCATCCTCACATCCCCAGAAAGTCAGCCTAACTCTAAGTTTCTACCATTTATCAGCCTTGAAGATTACCTGTTAATCATTTTAAATAAATATTGTGTGAATATAGTTTGTTTTTCTAAGTAAACAAAGAAAAGTTGTTTTCTCTTAAAAAGCAGTAAGTCTTCTTCAAGTCAACCTCTCAGGTCTTTATTTGAATGAAGGCCGTTCTGCATAAATGTTAAATATTCCCAGAAGAAGTCAAACCGTGTAAACATTGGGGATAACAAGTATGATTTGTTTAAATGTTCATAGATGTTCATGTGGACTTTATCAAACATTTCCCCCAATTTCCCGGAATAACATACTTTTATAAACCATGCGTATTTTGGACATCTTTAATCCGTACAGTACAGGGGCGGCTGTGGCTCAGTGGGTAGAGTGGGTCGTCTATCAATCAGAAGGTTGGCGGTTCGATCCCAGCTCCAGCAGTCACATGCCGAAGTGTCCTTGAGCAAGACACTGAACCCCAAATTGCTCCCTCTGTTGTTCAGAGGTGTGTGAATGTGAATGAATGGGATTAGCTAACACTGATGGTCCCTCACTACATAGCAGTCTCTACCATCAGTGAGTGAATGGGTATGAATGGGTGAATGTGACAAGTAGTGTAAAAGCGCTTTGAGTGGTCAAACAAACTAGAAAAGCGCTATATAAGTACAAGTCCATTTACCAAGTCCATTTACAGTAAAGGGTTGATGAGTGGTTGACCTGTCAGCTCTGTACGATCTCAAAGAAACACCCAGAAGAGAAGTTGAGCAGCGAGGCCAGGTGAGGGGTGCAAGTCCTGACTGCTTTCTGTCTGGTCTGTTTGCCAGAGAAACAAACTTTAAAGGATCCTAATGTGGGTATAAATGATGAGAGCTGTTAAACCAAAGATTACTGTAAACAAGCAGTCTTTGCCCCAGGCGGAGGAGTTCAAGTATCTCGGGGTCTTGTTCACGAGTGAGGGGAAAAGGGAGCGGGAGATTGACCGACGGATCGGGGCGGCGTCTGCAGTGATGCGGGCGCTGTACCGGTCTGTCGTGGTGAAGAGAGAGCTGAGCCAGAAGGCAAAGCTCTCAATTTACCGGTCAATCTACGTTCCGACACCTATGGTCACGAGCTGTGGGTAGTGACCGAAAGAACGAGATCGCGAATACAAGCGGCCGAAATGAGCTTTCTCCGCAGGGTGTCTGGGCTCAGCCTTAGAGAGAGGGTCAGGAGCTCAGACATCCGGGAGAGGCTCAAAGTAGAGCCGCTGCTCCTCCGGATCCAGAGGAGCCAGATGAGGTGGTTCGGGCATCTGGTTAGGATGCCTCCCGGGCGTCTCCCTGGGGAGGTGTTTCGGGCATGTCCGACTGGGAGGAGGCCACGGGGAAGGCCCAGGACACGCTGGCGAGACTATGTCTCTCAGCTGGCCTGGGAGCGCCTCGGTATCCTCCCAGAAGAGCTGGTGGAAGTGGCCGGGGAGAGGAGTGTCTGGGCTTCCCTGCTGAGACTGCTGCCCCCGCGACCCGGACCCGGATAAGCGGAAGAAGATGGATGGATGGATGGATTACTGTACACATGTGACAAAGTCCACCCACATTATTGACTGTTGTGTCTGAGCAGGCCAGATTGACAATATAACAGTTATCACAGTAAACTTTGTTAAAGATGTTTCCACACGGCTGTAAAGGCATTGTCAGACCCCACGTGAATACAATGTTGATAAATAAAGGGTACAACCATATTAAAGCAGTGAGAACAGCAATCTTATTGGAGGTCATTAGTGTGTTATATTGTAGAGGATAACATATAGTGAGATACCTGTCATAAGACATGATGGCCAAAGTTAGAAACTCTATACCTCCGTAAGAGTACAAATAGAAGACCTGCAGGAAGCAGAGAGGAGCAGAAATGGTGTGGACCTCAGAGAGGGTCTGAACCAGGAGCAGAGGGAACAGACCCGTGCTGCCGTACAGCTCGTTCACAAACAGGCTGCACAGAAAGAGATACACGGGCTCATTGAGGCTGCGGTTCAGACAGATCACCACCACCAGGAAGGAATTAGCACAAATGATATAAATATAGAACAACAGAATTATCAGAAACAATAAATATTTAAGAGCCCCTGTCTCAAAGTAGGCACCCAGTGTGAAATATGAAACCTGTGTAGAGTTCATCATCATCACCCCCTGTTTGTGTCTTCTGCAGTTATTGACAACATGTTGTGATAGTGAATGAACATGAACATTTTCACACAGCTTTGTAAAAGTTTAACATGTTTAACAGCACAATAGTTAAAAATATGTATGTCCTTTTAAACACAAACACACCTCAGAGTAAGAACCATAATCACACATTGTTCTCAATACACAGTATGACAGCTTCAGAGAATGGCTTTCAAACATTGGCTATGTTTACATGAGACTTTTAATTCCTCTTTAATTCAGAATTAAAATTAAATCCTCTTTAAAAAGATTAAAAATGACCATGTAAACACCTTATTCCTAAAAAAAAAAAAAAAAAAGACCATTTTGAATTAAACTTAAATCTGAAGTAAGTGTCTGGTTTATTCTGATTTTAAATCTGAATTGAATAATTCCTCGATCTTGTATACGTTCATTCTGCTTTGAATTAATTCCGGTGGTTCTGAGCGTGCTCGTTCTCTTGTCCTGTCGCGATGACGCACATATTCCACGCTGGCGGGCACATATTTCAGGCTGAGGTAGAGCAGCCGTTGCACTAACCGGCTTTGATTCGCCAAAGTACGGTCTTCCACCTCCCTTCTCCGGTCCTCTATCTCTCTTCTCCTCCTCAGCTGACGAAAGTGAAGCAGTATGTATGTGTCGAGCTGCTTATTCAAAACTCTAATCAAAATCAAAGTGAAAATTGAACTTGTTGTGTGGTCTTCCATGTTGTAACCGATAATAAAAGAAGCAGGAACTGGAGTCTGTTTTCTTCCGGTAGACGTAAATACGTCACGCCCGCCCCTGTCCAATCAGAACCCTTCCCAGCCATAGACTGTAAATAAAAATGGACAGCGTCGCTCCGCCTCTTCCCGTTGTACAGTTCTGAAGCCAAAAAATCCCTCTCCCGGGCGCCGCCATTGTGCAGCCAGAGCCTGTGAAGGCACTGTAATAAGCTCCGCCCTACAGCGTAGCATCACAAGACGCTGTGTGTCCTTTGAACTTTCCCTCTACGGCGGCTGTGAATCAAATCTAAACCCAGAAGTAAAACCCCGTTTGTTAAACTCTAATAACTAATGAAAAAGAAACTTTTCAGGAAAAAGAGGCCTTGAACACAAAACAGTCAAATACTAACTACATATCACTACAGCATACAGATGTGAGAAACATTCCTACCACGTGTATTTATTTTTTAAAGTTTGACTGCTCCCCCATTCAAATGAATGGGGGAGATATATTTTTTTACCTATACTGCAGCCAGCCACCAGGGGGCAGTCACAGTGCTGAAAGCCTCACCACCAGCCACCGGAACCTCTCCCTTGATCCGAACCCCCAGACCTTAAGCGGAATTGAATAAAGGCGGTTAAACGTGTTTTCCATGTAAACCTCAATTCGGTATTACTATTTCCATGTCAACACGAAGGAGAATACTTTAATTCTAAATTATTTAATTCTGAATAACTAATTCTGAATTAAAAAACATCATGTAACCGTGGCCATTGATCTGCTCACCTGCTACAGTCACTGAGTGACTCCTCCAACTGAGCCACTTTTCAAGTCCCTTAAAACCTATCCCTGTTTCCCTCTTCTCGTGGCCATTCCTGTCCTACAGGGATGCATGGAGAGACGCAAGGAAACCAGGCAAGACGAAGGAAACAAGGAAACATGACTTCAAAGAAGTTGGATACTTTTTCCTGACACATCACATTCAGCATAAAAACGTATAAGAAACTCAGGTCCAAGCATCATGAAGCCTGATTTCAACCATTTTTAAATGCTGGTATAATATTAAGACATCATATCATATATATATATATATATATTTTTTTTGTTTTGTTTTGTTTTGTTCATACTATTACTTCTCTGATTTCATCTTTCATGCTCTCCTATCTGCTTTCCATCCCCTCTCTTCATCTTTAGGACATAACCGCACCCCATCACCTCCATCATTAAAACAGAAATATACAAACACACAGACACACAGACACACAAACACACAAACACACATACATACACAAACATAAAAGGACTCACTGATCACTGCATAAAACTGGGACCTCCTCTGCCACCCTACCCGTCTTAAATAACAGCTGTGTCATCACCCTCAATCAGCGCATCATCATTGCGTGCATCACATGAGGGGGGGCTTCCTCCCTTGGGTCTGGTGGCCCCCCTAAAATGTATGCACCTGAAACTGGCCTGGCTCTGCAATTCGCAAGTCCCCTCCCAAGGGTCTGGGGGCTGCCTTTGCAGAGCCGGGCCTGGCCGATACCAGTATGCTGGCACCTACAGCTCCTCCCTCCACCATGCCCTCTCATCATCCGCAGTGGCACACTACAAGCTTACTAGAGTCCACTTATAAATACCCTGTAAATACCCATCAAACTACAACATGCACATAAACATCAACACCCATATAACTGCACACACACATTCATAATCCCCCTTCTAAAACCTCTCTTGTCCTTCTCAAAAGCAAGCATTTTTTCTCTTCTAGTCTTTATCTTCTCTTTCTATTGTGTTTTTTCTCTTTTCTCTTTCTTGACAATCCCCTCCATAACAGTCTACTCTCGTCTTGATTGTTCTGTTTTGTTTTTTTTTGTTTTTGTTTTTTTTTGTTGTGTTTTTTTTTTTTTTTTTTTTCTTTGTGTGTGTTTTGTTTTGTGATCGTCACCTATAGTCCCACTCTTCTTTCCTAACCGTTTTTTTTTTTTTTGTTTGTTTGTTTGTTTGTTTGTTTTGTTTTGTTTTTCTTCTAGTCTCTTTGTTTGTTTTTTTTTTTTTTGTACTTTGTTCTATACTTGATGGCTTTGTTTGGTTGTTGCTCTCAAGTTCTATGGTTTGTTTTTCTTTTGTGTTCTGTTTGATGTCTAGCACTTTTGTGTCTGTTGCATATATTAAATTAAAAAAAAAAAAAAAAAAAAGACATCATATCTGAAAACACAACATTGTTTTATGATGATTTTGGATAGATTGCTCATTTTGGGCGTGAGGGAGGATGGCAATGATTGTTGTGGTTGTTGGTATCTTTTGAAGTAATGCTCGAGCAGCACTTGAAATCCTTCCTTTGCAAAGACTTGGTCCTCTTTGGTATAAAAATCGTAACTATAGCGTGTGGGATGTTCACATGAAGGTTCACAGACATTGCAAAGGGAGCAGTTTTAAAGATTCACCACAGAAGAAGAACTATCTCTGCCCACAAACTCTGTTCATGGATCCTTTTCCTGATTGTTAACATCAACTAAAGACATGTCGAGCCTCATGAGGATAATAAGTAACAGTCTGACATATTAACACGAACACCTATGGTCAGAAGCCTGTCAGGGCTGATGCCAAGAGGGGCTGTCTCTCAAGGCTTCTGTGCTGATCCCAAAGTTCATGAAAGCTACGTTTTTCTCATGCGGTGCAGATGTCCAGGAGTTCTTTATCACAGACAGGTATCAAAATCTAAAAGGATAATAAGGAAACAGCTTCCTCAAGGTGGTCTTTCCTGTGGGGAATTTATCAATCAGCAGCTTCTGATGCTGAAATATTAGGTCCATGCAGTAGTGCAAGAACACGCAGCTCCTCAGGTGTTCACTTGAGGCTGACACCAAGCAGATTATGTCAAGCAAGCATGTTGAAGGATCGAGTCTCCACGCTGACGTCCATCTGTGGGAATGCAGACTTCATCCCGGCGAGTCGCAGCTCAGTCTTTACTTAACAAAACCCAGAGGTATTTAAGTTATTGAGGACTCATTGAACGATGGTTCTCTCGTGTCTTTTCAGAAGCTTCAGATTCAGTGTGGCCTGTCTAAGGCCTTTGGGTACTATCATTGTCACATTGTTAATGGGCAGAGTCTCCCCTGAGTCAATCTCCCTGAATTTACTGCCCCAGAATCTTTTCTTATGAACTATGAGAACTCTTTTCATTTCATTTCCTCTTTCTACTGTTGTATGCAGTAGCTGCATTTACGCTTGTGACACCTCCAACGTAAATGAGAGAAGGAACTTTAGAATGAGTACATAAAAGATGGCCGCTGAGAAGCAGTTGATTGTATTAAAACACTGCCTTCATGTAACACCTTGTGTTCAGAACAAACTGGATCAGAACCTGTCACCTCTGTTTGAAATGTCTCGATTAAAGAGGAGACTATGTTCATCTTCTCTGACAGATTCATTTCTCAGTTTTGGTTCTCTGCCGAAGAGCTCACTGGATTTTTAAAAACAAACTTTAAAAAGTTCCAGGGCTCTTCTTACTCATCCTGCCCTCTAAGGATGTGTCACTTCCCTCTTTAATTTAAACTGTTGGATAAATTATTACTCTTGGAAAGTAAATGTGTTGAGATGGATCCAATACAAACCCTGCACTGATACAATGTGGTACAAAGAAATATTTAATGTACTTCCTCAGGAGAGGATCTGACACGTTACCGTCAATCCTAAAATCACTCATGGACCGCCTCATGTTGAGACTTGTTGTTGATTTGTTGTCAAATGATTTTTTTTTAGCTGACCTGGAACTGTTGTTTTGTTTTTATCGTAGTGTCTGTGTGCTTGTTTTCCTGATTTAGTGATGGATTGTCGTGGGTTGGACTGATGGACACTGTGTGTGATTCTTTTCTGTTGTTTGAAAACTGGAAGCTGTTACAAAAGGAGCATGTTGGTAGTTCTTCCTCCTGTTGAAGCAGAAATATACATGTTTTATCAGTTTAGCATGTATCATAGTAATATGTCACACTTCTTCAGGAAACACTTCTGAAACTGAATAAATTCAACACATTAACTTTCATCATACATAGATGTTTGGATTTAATTCAAACCTTTTCCTTTTAGTAACAAACACAAAGCATCCATTCAATCTAAAGAGTCACAGAGTTAGTGCCACGTCACACTGCAGGGTCAGCTCCAGTGTTGGGCAGTAACGCGTTACTAATAACGCGTTACTGTAACGCCGTTACTTTTGACAGTAACTTATACTCTAACGCATTACTTTTTAAAATAAATAAACTCAGTTACCGTTACAACATCGTGCGTTTGTCCGTTACTTTAAATTAATTCATTGTTGGCTAGCTGCAGTGTACTTCTTCCTGTTTACAGTGGCAATGCATTGTGGGATTGCTGGGTGCCATGCCAACCGCTGTAAAACAAAAGAAGAAGACGCGTGTGGGCGTGTTTCCGTTTAATAACATGTGCGGCAGTCATGGAGAGTAAAGGCGAAAGCAAGACGAGTTTCTCAAAGTGGAAATACGCTCATTATTTTATATTTTCATACTTAAGCTGTGAAGGAACATTTTTAAGGGCTAAACACACCAGCTTTTATGATGCTGAAGCCACTTTATTTTTTTTATCTTTGATTCTGAATAATATATTCAGACTGTTTTGTTTTATTTATTTCAGAAATCCTTGTGATATTGTCAGTTGTTGCTGGTCTGACTTAAATAAAGTAGCATTTAAAAATTACTTTGAGGTTGAGTCAAGTCTGTGTTTGCATTGATCATAATGCTGAGCAAAGTTTAGCGATGTGCATGCAAATGAATAGAAACTGTAAAGATGATCAATAGTGTATTATCAATCAATCAATCAATCAATCAATCAATCAATCTTTATTTGTATAGCGCCAAATCACAACAAACGTTATCTCAAGACGCTTTTACAAACATAGGAGGTCTAGACCACACTATGTCAAATTATGAACAGAGACCCAACACCAAGACAGGGTAAGACTCAGTCTGACCCCACCTTAATCCACCATGAGCATTACACATCGCAGTATTTAGCTAGTTACAGCGGAGAGGACAAACTTCCTTTTAACAGGCAGAAACCTCAGGCAGAACCAGACTCATGTTAGACAGCCATTCCATACAGCACTGAAATGAAGCTGGTAGTGCATAAATAGGAGCATTAAAGAATGTTCTTATTATAAAGTAACTAAAAAGTTACTTTTAACAGTAATTCATTACTTTTTGGTGTAAGTAATTAACAGAGTAATTTAGTTACTTTTTGAATAAAGTAACTAGTAACTGTAACTAGTTACTATTTTTCAGTAACTTGCACAACACTGGTCAGCTCATAGGAGGAAATCTGGAGTAATATTCCACTTCTCAAAAATATACTTTGAGGTTGTGAATGTTTTTCTTGTAGAGCTGTCTGGACAGTTATTATATTGGACCTTTACTGGTTTCTGTGCTGACTCACTCATTGATACACTTCTTAGGACCATCTGTACAGAGTACCATTAAACATCAAAAGCCAGAGATAGTGCCGATGCCTTGAATCCATTTTATTCTTTTCATATGTTGAAGTTTGGGATATTCCTAAGTCACATGCAGACGTGTGTTTTACACACTCCTGCTATCATCCCACAAAGTCACAGTTCATAACATTAAAATAGATGTTCTTTACCTGTCAGAGCTCTGTGATAGATTTCATTTTTTACACACAGATTCAACTGAAGACGTTTCATGGTGACACCAGATCCCAGCAGAGGCAATTATATAAACTGAGCTGGTCTGCTGGTTGACCTACACCCCACCACACATAAGGTGCTTACATATGTTATATACTTTAGGCAGTTTCAGTCCATAAAGTAGTGGGTTAAAGAGAGGCTGGCATGTTAGAAAGTATAATGACAATAAGATATCCAGCGCGCTTGGTAAGCTCATATCCAATCTGCTCTGTAATATTTGAAAACAACAACCAAACGAGAAGTTGAGCAGAGAAGCCAGGTGAGGGGTGCAGGTACTGACGGCTTTCTGTCTGGTCTGCTTGGAACCAGAATAACAGACTTTTAAAATTTTCATGTAAGTGTAAAGAATTAAAAAGAGAGGGATAATGACTGAGATGACAGTATATAGAAGTCCATAAATGTTATTTACTCTGGTATCAAAGCAGGCCAGTTTAACAATAGCATAGTTTCCACAGAACACTTTGTTGAGGATGTTCCCGCACAGCTGTAAGGGCGCGCTCAAAGATATCAAAACAACTATTGCAAAAAGAGGGAATAACCACGCTGCACCAATAAGCATGGCCACCTTTTTCGCTGTCATATGTGTGTTATATTGTAGAGGGTAACAGATCGCAAGATATCGGTCATAAGACATTATGGCTAGGTTTAAATATTCTACACACACATATGAGTACACACAGAAGATCTGCAGGAAACAGAGAGGAGCAGAAACAGTGTGACTGTCAGAGAGAATCTGAACCAAGAGGAATGGAAACAACCCGGTGCTACCAAACAGCTCGTTCACAAACAGACTGCAGAGGAAGATGTACATGGGCTCATGGAGGCTTCTATGCAAACAGATCACCACGATGAGCAGGAGGTTTGAGAGCATTATAAAAACATACAGAGACATGGTAATAATGAAATATAAAGACTTCAAATCCTTAGTGTCAGAGTAGGTGCTTAGTATGAAATACGAAACCTGCGTAGAATTAAACATGATCCTCCTTTTCAGCAGATAAACACGTTACAAAACAAAACAACTGCTGCACTTTGTTACAGATTTCTGAAAGCTAATTTTAAAGTTTGGATT
Organism: Notolabrus celidotus; assembly: GCF_009762535.1. Classification (NCBI taxonomy): domain Eukaryota; kingdom Metazoa; phylum Chordata; class Actinopteri; order Labriformes; family Labridae; genus Notolabrus; species Notolabrus celidotus. Next base: position 428,883 of record NC_048277.1, on the reverse strand, counting down.
TCTTTAGACTGAGCAACTCAAGCATTTAACACACATTGTACCATTGATAAGCAATTTAAAACAACTTTACCCACATTTACCATGACACCTTAGTGTAGCACTCAGGTAACATTCAGTTGCTGTATTCAGACCGTGAGCCCCCCCAAACTGAGCTCTGTCTCTGCTTCTGCTTCTTTTAACCTTCACAGGGGAGGGCCTCCAGCAGCAGACTCACAATCAGACAACCCATCGCTCAGAAAGCTCAATCTGAATACATTTATTTATTATGTGGACGTCATTATTCAAATTATAAGACAATTCTTCAAGACATTCTGTTTCCATTCTGTCCACTTTTTCTACAAACACATTTTATTACAGTTCATGAAAGGGATATTTCATTTTTTATATTTTTATCTAAAGAATTAAATTAGTTCAAGGTAGTGGGTAGTATTTAAAGGTACAGTGTGTAGTATTTAAAGGTGAAGTGTGTAGAATTAAAAGGTACAGTGGGTAGTATTTAAAGATGCATTGTGTAGTACTTAAAAGGTACAGTGTGTAGTATTTAAAGGTGCAGTGTGTAGTATTTAAAGGTGCAGTGTGTAGTATTAAAAGGTACAGTGGGTAGTATTTAAAGGTGCAGTGTGTAGTATTTAAAGGTGCAGTGTGTAGAATTTAATGGTACAGTGTGTAGTATTTAAAGGTGAAGTATGTAGTATTTAAGGTACAGTGTGTAGTATTTAAAGTTGTAGTTTGTAGTATTTAATGGTACAGTGTGTAGTATTTAAAGTTGTAGTTTGTAGTATTTAATGGTACAGTGTGTAGTATTTAAAGGTGAAGTGTGTAGTATTAAAAGGTGCAGTGTGTAGTATTTAAAGGTGCAGTGTGTAGTACTTAAAAGGTACAGTGTGTAGTATTTAAAGGTGCAGTGTGTAGTATTTAAAGGTGCAGTGTGTAGTATTTAAAGGTGCAGTGTGTAGTATTAAAAGGTACAGTGGGTAGTATTTAAAGATGCAGTGTGTAGTATTTAAAGGTACAGTGTGTAGTATTTAAAGGTGCAGTGTGTAGTATTTCAAGGTGCAGTGTGTAGAATTTAATGGTACAGTGTTTAGTATTTAAAGGTGAAGTATGTAGTATTTAAGGTACAGTGTGTAGTATTTAAAAGGTAAAGTGTGTTGTATTTAAGGTGCAGTGTGTAGTAATTAAAGGTGCAGTGTGTAGTATTTAAAGGTACAGTGTGTAGTATTTAAAGGTGAAGTTTGTAGTATTTAATGGTACAGTGTGTAGTGTATAAAGGTGCAGTGTGTAGTATTTAAAGGTATAGTTTGTAGTATTTAAAGGTGTAGTTTGTAGTATTTAATGGTACAGTGTGTAGTATTTAAAGGTGCAGTGTGTAGTATTTAAAGGTGTAGTTTGTAGTATTTAATGGTACAGTGTGTAGTGTATAAAGGTATAGTGTGTAGTATTTAAATGTGCAGTGTGTAGTATTCAAAGGTACAGTGTGGTATTTAAAGGTGAAGTGTGTAATATTTAAAGGTACAGTGTGTGTTATTTAAAGGTGCAGTGTGTGGTATTTAAAGGTGAAGTGTGTAGTATTTAAAGGTACAGTGTGTGTTATTTAAAGGTGCAGTGTGTGGTATTTAAAGGTGAAGTGTGTAGTATTTAAATGTTCAGTGTGTAGTATTTACAGTTACAGTGCGTATCATTTAAAGGTGCAGTGTGTATTATTTAAAGGTGAAGTGTGTAGTATTTAAATGTGCAGTGTGGAGTATTTAAAGGTACTGCGTGTACTATTTAGAGGTGCAGTGTGTAGTATTTAATGGTACAGTGTGTAGTATTTAAAGGGGCAGTGTGTAGTATATAAAGGTACAGTGTGTACTATTTAAAGGTGCAGTGTGTAGTATTTAATGGTACAGTGTGTGTTGTTTAAAGTAGCAGTGTGTAGTATTTAAAGGTGCATTGTGTAGTATTTAAAGGTAGTGTGTAGTATTTAATGGTACAGTTTGTAGTGTATAAAGGTACAGTGTTTAGTATCTAAAGGTACAGTGTGTAGTATTTAATGGTACAGTGTGTATTTAAAGGTGCAGTGTGTGGTATTTAAAGGTACAGTGTGGTATTTAAAGGTGAAGTGTGTAGCATTTAAAGGTACAGTGTGTGTTATTTAAAGGTGCAGTGTGTGGTATTTAAAGGTACAGTGTGTGTTATTTAAAGGTGCAGTGTGTGGTATTTAAAGGTGAAGTGTGTAGTATTTAAAGGTGCAGTGTGTAGTATTTAAATGTTCAGTGTGTAGTATTTACAGGTACAGTGTGTATCATTTAAAGGTGCAGTGTGTAGTATTTAAAGGTGAAGTGTGTAGTATTTAAATGTACAGTGTGGAGTATTTAAAGGTACTGTGTGTACTATTTAAAGGTGCAGTGTGTAGTATTTAATGGTACAGTGTGTAGTATTTAAAGGGGCAGTGTGTAGTATTTAAAGGTACAGTGTGTAGTATTTAATGGTACAGTCTGTGGTGTTTAAAGGTGCAGTGTGTAGTATTTAAAGGTGCAGTGTGTAGTATTTAAAGGTGCAGTGTGTAGTATTAAAAGGTACAGTGGGTAGTATTTAAAGATGCAGTGTGTAGTATTTAAAGGTACAGTGTGTAGTATTTAAAGGTGCAGTGTGTAGTATTTCAAGGTGCAGTGTGTAGAATTTAATGGTACAGTGTTTAGTATTTAAAGGTGAAGTATGTAGTATTTAAGGTACAGTGTGTAGTATTTAAAAGGTAAAGTGTGTTGTATTTAAGGTGCAGTGTGTAGTAATTAAAGGTGCAGTGTGTAGTATTTAAAGGTACAGTGTGTAGTATTTAAAGGTGAAGTTTGTAGTATTTAATGGTACAGTGTGTAGTGTATAAAGGTGCAGTATGTAGTATTTAAAGGTATAGTTTGTAGTATTTAAAGGTGTAGTTTGTAGTATTTAATGGTACAGTGTGTAGTATTTAAAGGTGCAGTGTGTAGTATTTAAAGGTGTAGTTTGTAGTATTTAATGGTACAGTGTGTAGTGTATAAAGGTATAGTGTGTAGTATTTAAATGTGCAGTGTGTAGTATTCAAAGGTACAGTGTGGTATTTAAAGGTGAAGTGTGTAATATTTAAAGGTACAGTGTGTGTTATTTAAAGGTGCAGTGTGTGGTATTTAAAGGTGAAGTGTGTAGTATTTAAAGGTACAGTGTGTGTTATTTAAAGGTGCAGTGTGTGGTATTTAAAGGTGAAGTGTGTAGTATTTAAATGTTCAGTGTGTAGTATTTACAGTTACAGTGCGTATCATTTAAAGGTGCAGTGTGTATTATTTAAAGGTGAAGTGTGTAGTATTTAAATGTGCAGTGTGGAGTATTTAAAGGTACTGCGTGTACTATTTAGAGGTGCAGTGTGTAGTATTTAATGGTACAGTGTGTAGTATTTAAAGGGGCAGTGTGTAGTATTTAAAGGTGCAGTGTGTAGTATTTAAAGGTGCATTGTGTAGTATTTAAAGGTAGTGTGTAGTATTTAAAGGTACAGTGTGTGGTATTTAAAGGTGCAATGTGTGGTATTAAAAGGTGTAGTGTGTAGTATTTAAAGATGAAGTGTGAGGAGAATTAGTTAAAAATAAATCAAGGAGAGAAGATTTCTCTGGACATTTTGAGGTTTGGGCGTGTTGACCCGTTGACTATTTGTGTTAAGTTAAAAGAATCTCACATAGACTTAAAACTATCAGAACTTGAAGATAACCAATCCCAGTTCAGATCTCCTGTGAGAAGAAACTCATTGGAGGCTAAGGTTGGAAGCTGTGTAGTCAGTGAAGATAAAGTCTCACTACTAGCAGAGGGCGGTCTATAGCAGCCTACGATGGTGAGAAAGTGGCCGTTTAGCAGCTCCAACTTAAGAGTAAGAAATTCAAATTGACTGCTGAGGGAAAGAGATGATGGAACAGTAACATGAAATTTCCATTTGACATATATTGCTATGCCACCACCTTTTTTTCTGGGGCGGTCACAACGGAAAACATTATAACCTTCAATAGCAATATCTTTATCTGTGATGGATTTCTTTAGCCAAGTTTCAGAAAAGACAAGAATGTCTACATCAGTCGATTTAGCCCAGATTTTAGCTAGGTCAAGTTTTGGCAATAGACTTCTAACATTTAGGTGTATAACACCAAGCCCTGATCTAGATTTAAATTCAGTTGGAGTACTCAGACAATTTATATCTGGACTGGGGTTGAGTTCAATATTACCAGACAGTAAAAACAAAAGTAAAGTTAGGACTTTGTTAGACTTCTGTACAGTCTTCAGTTTGGCCATGAGTCTGAGACAGGTACATATAATTTAACAACAACCCAGGTTCAATTAAACAAAAACATGTCATTTTTCAATTTCGCAGAATATTTTATCCCACGAACAAGACCCTGAGATACTTGAACAAAAAGTGTCCGGTGTCAGTGTTTTGGTTAATCAATGTTTAGATTAATCTTACTTTAAACATTGGTGATGAGGAGTGAGGAGGAGGAGGAGGTGTTGCCTCACAGCAAGAAGGCTCCTGGTTTGAATCCCTGGACGGGCAGGTGCCTCTCTGTGTGGAGTTAGTGTGTTCTCCCTGGGTATGTGCATACGTGGGTTCTCTCCGCCCCCCCCTGTGACCCTGAATGTAATAAGTGGTCAAAGGTTGATGGATGGATAGCTAATCCCTGACTCATTTTTGGCCCTAGAAGTATTTTTCAACAAAGGTCCTGGGGTCAATCTTCAGTTTTCTGAGTTACTGTCATCACTTTGAATCCCTCAGCTGTTCCAGACCTGTGGCCAGTCATGTGACTGGTAGGTATTTACTCAACAAGACACAATCTCTGCAGTAAACTCATCTGCACTCTAACACGCTAACATTGTTCTGCTGCTTTAGTTAACCCAAAAGAAGGTGAACACTGGGAGGCACAGACGGTCCCAGCAATCGGAACTAACATTTGAAATGAGAGCTCACAATATAAATGAGCGTGTGTAATGTCTCCATACAACCTGGTCCTGCTGCAGGTCCTCTGCTTATGGTTAATGAGGTAATGGGTCGTGATCAATCATGAGCAATTTTACACATTTTTCTCATTTCAGGCTCGGTGGCTTTTCTGAAACCAGGGTTTTAAAACCCTTGTTTTTCATGATTGTAATGTTTATCTACACGTTAATTCTGTGTGCCAACCTGTTGCTCATTGTTGTTATCTGTAAGAGCAGGAGCTTACATGAACCTATGTATATATTTCCATGCAGTCTGTTTGTTAATGAGCTGTTTGGTAGTATGGGGTTCTTCCCTCTCCTCTTGGTTCAGATTCTCTCTGACAGTCACACTGTTTCTGTTCCTTTGTGTTTCCTGCAGATCTTCTGTGTGTACTCATATGTAACTGTAGAGCTTTTTATTTTAGCCGTCATTTCTTATGACAGATATCTTGCCATCTGTTATCCTCTGCAATATAACTCTCTTATGACATTTAAAAAGGTTGCTGTGCTTATTGCAGTGTCATGGTTAACATCTTTTTTTAATGTTGTTTGCACAGTGTCCTTGAATTCTACTCTGCAGCTGTGTGGGAACATTATTGACAATGTTTACTGTAATAGCTACTCCATAGTTAAACTGGCCTGCTCTGACACCACAATAAATACAATTTACGGCATAGTTTTGCTCATGATCACAGTTATTGCTCCTCTGATTTTGATCTTATATACTTACATGAGGATTCTTAAAGTGTGTTTCTCTGGTTCCAAAGAGACCAGACAAAAAGCTGTCAGTACCTGCACACCTCACCTGGCCTCTCTGCTCAACTTTGCTTTTGGAATTTGCATTGAGTTTATTCAGAGCAGGCTGAATATGAGCGGAGTACCAAGTCTGCTGTCCGTATTTTTATCCGTATACCTTATGACATGTCAGCCGATCCTAAACCCAGTCATGTACGGCCTGAAAATGTCCAAAATATTCAATATATGTTTAAGCCTGTTTTGTTCTAAAGCTCTGATTATCCAACTCAATCGTTGAGATCAAATATTTATGAATACCTTTTAATGAGTCCAGTTTTCTTGATGTCTAAGGGTCACTGTACTGTCATACAAGAAATCAAACATGCACTTGATAACAGCACAAACAGCTGAGCTGGTTTTTGAAGACCAATTGTAAACACTTGTTGAATCCTAGTGTGTCTCATTTAGATGAACTGTGTATGTGTTTAATGTGTTGACAGTTCCATTTGCCCTGAGCCAACCGCTCTGATTTCAACACAGTAAGGTTTTGGTAAAGTGTTCTGCATGTCTAAATGCTATTTGAAGATGTATAAATAAAGTGGATGGATGCACAATGTTTATTTTATTTAAGAGTCCAGTCTAGATCTGCTCTTTCTGTAAAATGTCTTCATGGAAAGTGTCCTGATATAACAGTTGTTATGAACTGGTGCTAGACAAATATTAGACTGACAGGCTGATTGTCTTAGAGGGAAGTTTCCTGATATTGATTCCTCCAAAGCTTGTTTGCTTACACATTTCCTTGTGCAACATAGTGTGACAGTAAAGCTGTTGCATTTTAGAGCTGTAGATGTAAAACATGGCACAAAGCAACCAACTATGAGTCATTTATTTATCATCTTTTGCAGCTGCTAAATCTGTGCAAATGAGACTAAAAGACCTCAGCTGTATATGTCTAATTCACAGAGCACCCACAAAGGGTTAAATGCTCAATAAACTGCTCTGCTGAGCGTATAGTGTCTCTGTATGCCAGTGCTGTTTGCATACATTTAAACGATCCACTGTGCATTTATTTGGATAAAAACAGACCCTTTTCTATGCAAGCAAGGCTTATTGCAAAACATAAATAATATCCTAGTACTAGGGTTTACAAACACCAAGTTATTATACAATACAGTATTTTAGGACAATGAGGGGTTGAACGTTGAGATATGCAGGGCCCTGACAATGTAAAGCCTTAAAGGATTCTGAAAGTAAATGGTAACATTATTGACAATGTTTACTGTAATAACTACTCCATAGTTAAACTGGCCTGCTCTGACACCGGGACACATAATATTTACGGCATAGTCCTTCATGTATTCATAGTACATGTTCCTCAGATTTGGATCTTTTATACTTACATGAGGATTCTTAAAGTGTGTTTCTCTGGTTCCAAACAGACCAGACAGAAAGCTGTCAGAACCTGCACCCCTCACTCTCTGCTCAACTTTGCTTTTGGCCTAAGCCAACAGCTCTGATTTCAACACAGTAAGGTTTTGGTAAAGTGTTCTGCATGTCTAAATGCTATTTGAAGCTGTATAAATGAAGTGGATTGATGCACAATGATTATTTTATTTAAGAGTCCAGTCTAGATCTGCTCTTTCTGTAAAATGTCTTCATGGAAAGTGTCCTGATATAACAGTTGTTATGAACTGGTGCTAGACAAATATTAGACTGACTGGCTGATTGTCTTAGAGGGAAGTCTCCTGATATTGATTCCTCCAAAGCTTGTTTGCTTACACATTTCCTTATGCAACATAGTGTGACAGTAAAGCTGTTGCATTTTAGAGCTGTAGATGTAAAACATGGCACAAAGCAACCAACTATGGGTCATTTATTTATCATCTTTTGCAGCTGCTAAATCTGTGCAAATGAGACTAAAAGACTAAAAATAATACACACTGTCCCTATTAATACTACACACTGTACCTTTTAATACTACACACTGCACCTTTAAATACTACACACTGCACCTTTAAATACCACAAACAGTACCTTCAAATAGTACACACTGTAATTTCAATACTACACACTGTACCTTTAAATACTACATAATGTACTTTTACATACTACACACTGTACCTTTAAATACTACACACTGTACCTTTTAAATACTACACACTACACCTTTAAATAGTACACACTGTACCTTTAAATACTACACACTGCACCTTTAAATACTACACACTGCACCTTTAAATAGTACACACTGTACCTTTAAATACTACTGACTGCACCTTTAAGTACTACACACTGTACTTTTACATACTACACACTGTACCTTTAAGTACTACACACTGTGCCTTTAAATACTACACACTGTCCTTTTAAATACTACACACTGCACCTTTAAAAACTACACACTGTACCTAAAATACTACACACAGTACCTTTTAAATACTACACACTGCAAATTAAAATACTACACACTGTACCTTTTAATACTACACACTGCACCTTTAAATACCACAAACAGTACCTTTAAATAGTACACACTGCAATTTCAATACTACATACTGTACCTTTAAATACTACACACTGTACCTTTGAAATACTACACAGTGCACCTTTAAATAGTACACACTGTACCTTTAAATACTACACACTGCACCTTTAAATACTACACACTATACCTTTAAATACTAAACACTGCACATGTAAATACTAGACAGTGCACCTTTATACAACACACACTATACCTTTATACACTACACACTGCACCTTTAAATACTACACACTGTACATTTTAGGTACCAAACACATTACCTTTAAGTACTACACACTGTACCTGTACATACTACACACTGTACATTTTAAGTACAACAAAGTACATTTAAGTACTACAAACTGTACCTTAAATACTACACACTTCACATTTAAATACTACACACTGCACCTTTAAAAACTACACGCTGTAATTTCAATTCTACACACTGTACCTTTAAATACTACATACTGTACTTTTACATACTACACACTGTACCTTAAATAGTACACACTGTACCTTTAAATACGACACACTGCACCTTTAAACACCACACACTGTACCATTAAATACTACACACTTTACCTTTTAATACGACACACTGCACCTTTAAATACCACACACTGTACCTTTAAATACTACACACTACCTTTAAATACTACACAATGCACCTTTAAATATAACACACTGCACCTCTAAATAATACACACTGTACCTTTAAATACTACACACTTCATCTTTTAAATACCACTGCTGCACCTTTAAATACTAGACAGTGGACCTTTAAATGATACACACTGCACCTTTAAATACTAAACACTGCACCTTTAAATACTACACACTTCACCTTTAAATACTACACACTGTACCTTTAAATACTACACACTGCATCTTTAAATAGTACACACTGTACCTTTAAAAACTACACGCTATCATTTTAATACTACACACAGCACCTTTAAATACTAGACAGTGCACCTTTAAATACTACACACTTTACCTTTAAATACTACACACTGCACCTTTAAAAACTACACACTGTACCTTAAATACTACACACAGTACCTTTTAAATACTTCACATTGCACATTAAAATACTACACACTGTACCTTTTAATACTACACACTGCACCTTTAAAAACTACACACTACACCTTTAAATACCACAAACAGTACCTTTAAATAGTACACACTGTAATTTCAATACTACACAATGTACCTTTAAATACTACATAATGTACTTTTAAGTACTACACGCTATCATTTTAATACTACATACAGCACCTTTAAATACTAGACAGTGCACCTTTTAATACTACACACTGCACCTTTTAAATACTACACACTGCAACTTTTAAATACTACACACTGTACCTTTAAATACTACACACTGAACCTTTAAAAACTACACTTTTCACCTTTAAATAGTACACACTGTACCATTAAATACTGCATACTGCACCTTTGAATGATACACACTGCACCTTTAAATACTAGACAGTGCACCTTTCAATACTAAGAACTGCACCTTTAAATACTACACACTGTACCTTTAAATACTAGACAGTGCACCTTTAAATGATACACACTATATCATTAAAAACTACACACTTCACCATTAAATACTACACTCTGTACCTTTAAATACTACACACTGCACCTTTAATTACTACACACTGCACCTTGAAATACTACAAACTTCATCTTTAAATACTACACACTGCACCTTTAAATACTACACACTGTAACATTAAAAACTACACACTGCACATTTAAATACTACATACTGTACCATTAAATACTGCACACTGCACCTTTAAATACTACACACTGCACATTAAAATACTACACACTGTACCTTTTAATACTACACACTACACCTTTAAATACTACACACTACACCTTTAAATACCACAAACAGTACCTTTAAATAGTACACACTGTAATTTCAATACTACACACTGTACCTTTAAATACTACATAATGTACTTTTAAGTACTACACACTGTACCTTTAAATACTACACACTGTACCTTTAAAATACTACACAGTGCACCTTTAAATAGTATACACTGTACCTTTAAATACTACACACTGCACCTTTAAATACTACACACTGTACCTTTAAATACTACACACTGCACCTGTAAATACTAGACAGTGCACCTTTATAAACTTCACAATGTACCTTTATACACTAGACACTGCACCTTTTAAATACTACACACTGCAACTTTTAAATACTACACACTGCACCTGTAAATACTAGACAGTGCACCTTTATAAACTTATCAATGTACCTTTATACACTAGACACTGCACCTTTAAATACTACACACTGTACATTTTAGGTACCAAACACATTACCTTTAAGTACTACACACTGTACCTTTACATAATACACACTGTACATTTTAAGTACCACACAGTACCTTTAAGTACTACAAACTGTACCTTAAATACTACACACTGCACCTTTAAATACTACACACTGCACCTTTAAAAACTACACGCTATCATTTTAATACTACACACAGCACCTTTAAATACTAGACAGTGCACCTTTAAATACTACACACTTTACCTTTAAATACTACACACTGCATCTTTAAGTACTACACACTGTACTTTTACATACTACACACTGTACCTTTAAGTACTACACACTGTGCCTTTAAATACTACACACTGACCTTTTAATTACTACACACTGCACCTTTAAAAACTACACACTGTACCTTAAATACTACACACAGTACCTTTTAAATACTTCACATTGCACATTACAATACTACACACTGTACCTTTTAATACTACACACTGCACCTTTAAATACTACACACTACACCTTTAAATACCACAAACAGTACCTTTAAATAGTACACACTGTACCTTTACATAATACACACTGTACATTTTAAGTACCACACTGTACCTCAAGTACTACACACTGTACCTTTTAAATACTACACACTTCACATTTAAATACTACACACTGCACCTTTAAAAACTACACGCTGTAATTTCAATTCTACACACTGTACCTTTAAATACTACATACTGTACTTTTACATACTACAAACTGTACCTTAAATAGAACACACTGTACCTTTTAATACGACACACTGCACCTTTAAATACCACACACTGTACCTTTAAATACTACACACTACCTTTCAATACTACACAATGCACCTTTAAATACTTCACACTGCACCTCTAAATACTACACTCTGTACCTTTAAATACTACGCACTTCATCTTTTAAATACCACTGCTGCACCTTTAAATACTTCACATTGTATCCTTAAATGCTAAAATGCACCTTTAAATACTAGACAGTGCACCTTTAAATGATACACACTGCACCTTTAAATACTACACACTTCACCTTTAAATACTACACACTTCACCTTTAAATACTACACACTGTACCCTTAAATACTACACACTGCATATTTAAATAATACACACTGTACCTTTAAAAACTACACGCTATCATTTTAATACTACATACAGCACCTTTAAATACTAGACAGTGCACGTTTAAATACTACACACTTTACCATTACATGATACAAACTACACCTTTAATTGCTACACACTTCACCTTTTAATACTACACACTGCACCTTTTAAATACTACACACTGCAACTTTTAAATACTACACACTGTACCTTTAATTACTACACACTGAACCTTTAAAAACTAAACTTTTCACCTTTAAATAGTACACACTGTACCATTAAATACTGCATACTGCACCTTTGAATGATACACACTGCACCTTTAAATACTAGACAGTGCACCTTTCAATACTACAAACTGCACCTTTAAATACTACACACTGTACCTTTAAATACTAGACAGTGCACCTTTAAATGATACACACTATATCATTAAAAACTACACACTTCACCATTAAATACTACACTCTGTACCATTAAATACTACACACTGCACCTTTAATTACTACACACTGCACCTTTAAATACTACAAACTTCATCTTTAAATACTACACACTGCACCTTTAAATACTACACACTGTAACATTAAAAACTACACACTGCACATTTAAATACTACATACTGTACCATTAAAAACTGCACACTGCACCTTTAAATACTACACACTGCACATTAAAATACTACACACTGTACCTTTTAATACTACACACTGCACCTTTAAATACTACACACTACACAATTAAATACCACAAACAGTACCTTTAAATAGTACACACTGTAATTTCAATACTACACACTGTACCTTTAAATACTAGATAATGTACTTTTGAGTACTACACACTGTACCTTTAAATACTACACACTGTACCTTTAAAATACTACACAGTGCACCTTTAAATAGTATACACTGTACCTTTAAATACTACACACTGCACCTTTAAATACTACACACTGTACCTTTAAATACTACACACTGCACCTGTAAATACTAGACAGTGCACCTTTATAAACTTATCAATGTACCTTCATACACTAGACACTGCACCTTTAAATACTACACACTGTACATTTTAGGTACCAAACACATTACCTTTAAGTACTACACACTGTACCTTTACATACTACACACTGTACATTTTAAGTACCACACAGTACCTTTAAGTACTACAAACTGTACCTTAAATACTACACACTGCACCTTTAAAAATTACACACTGTACCTCAAGTACTACACACTGTACCTTTTAAATACTACACACTTCACATTTAAATACTACACACTGCACCTTTAAAAACTACACGCTGTAATTTCAATTCTACACACTGTACCTTTAAATACTACATACTGTACTTTTACATACTACAAACTGTACCTTAAATAGTACACACTGTACATTTTAATACGACACACTGCACCTTTAAATACCACACACTGTACCTTTAAATACTACACAATGCACCTTTAAATACTACACACTGCACCTCTAAATACTACAGTCTGTACCTTTAAATACTACACACTTCATCTTTTAAATACCACTGCTGCACCTTTAAATACTTCACATTGTATCCTTAAATGCTAAAAGGCACCTTTAAATACTAGACAGTGCACCTTTAAATGATACACAGTGATCCTTTAAATACTACACACTTCACCTTTAAATACTACACACTTCACCTTTAAATACTACACACTGTACCCTTAAATACTACACACTGCATATTTAAATAATACACACTGTACTTTTAAAAACTACACGCTATCATTTTAATACTACATACAGCACCTTTAAATACTAGACAGTGCACCTCTAAATACTACACACTTTACCATTACATGATACAAACTACACCTTTAATTGCTACACACTTCACCTTTTAATACTACACACTGCACCTTTTAAATACTACACACTGCAACTTTTAAATACTACACATTGTACCTTTAAATACTACACACTGAACCTTTAAAAACTACACTTTTCACCTTTAAATAGTACACACTGTACCATTAAATACTGCATACTGCACCTTTGAATGATACACACTGCACCTTTAAATACTACACACTGCACATTAAAATACTACATACTGTACCTTTTAATACTACACACTGCACCTTTAAATACTACACACTACACCATTAAATACCACAAACAGTACCTTTAAATAGTACACACTGTAATTTCAATACTACACACTGTACCTTTAAATACTACATAATGTACTTTTGAGTACTACACACTGTACCTTTAAATACTACACACTGTACCTTTAAAATACTACACAGTGCACCTTTAAATAGTATACACTGTACCTTTAAATACTACACACTGCACCTTTAAATACTACACACTGTACCTTTAAATACTACACACTGCACCTGTAAATACTAGACAGTGCACCTTTATAAACTTATCAATGTACCTTTATACACTAGACACTGCACCTTTAAATACTACACACTGTACATTTTAGGTACCAAACACATTACCTTTAAGTACTACACACTGTACCTTTACATACTACACACTGTACATTTTAAGTACCACACAGTACCTTTAAGTACTACAAACTGTACCTTAAATACTACACACTGCACCTTTAAAAATTACACACTGTACCTCAAGTACTACACACTGTACCTTTTAAATACTACACACTTCACATTTAAATACTACACACTGCACCTTTAAAAACTACACGCTGTAATTTCAATTCTACACACTGTACCTTTAAATACTACATACTGTACTTTTACATACTACAAACTGTACCTTAAATAGTACACACTGTACCTTTTAATACGACACACTGCACCTTTAAATACCACACACTGTACCTTTAAATACTACACAATGCACCTTTAAATACTACACACTGCACCTCTAAATACTACAGTCTGTACCTTTAAATACTACACACTTCATCTATTAAATACCACTGCTGCACCTTTAAATACTTCACATTGTATCCTTAAATGCTAAAAGGCACCTTTAAATACTAGACAGTGCACCTTTAAATGATACACAGTGATCCTTTAAATACTACACACTTCACCTTTAAATACTACACACTTCACCTTTAAATACTACACACTGTACCCTTAAATACTACACACTGCATATTTAAATAATACACACTGTACTTTTAAAAACTACACGCTATCATTTTAATACTACATACAGCACCTTTAAATACTAGACAGTGCACGTCTAAATACTACACACTTTACCATTACATGATACAAACTACACCTTTAATTGCTACACACTTCACCTTTTAATACTACACACTGCACCTTTTAAATACTACACACTGCAACTTTTAAATACTACACACTGTACCTTTAAATACTACACACTGAACCTTTAAAAACTACACTTTTCACCTTTAAATAGTACACACTGTACCATTAAATATTGCATACTGCACCTTTGAATGATACACACTGCACCTTTAAATACTAGACAGTGCACCTTTCAATACTACAAACCGCACCTTTAAATACTACACACTGTACCTTTAAATACTAGACAGTGCACCTTTAAATGATACACACTATATCATTAAAAACTACACACTTCACAATTAAATACTACACTCTGTACCTTTAAATACTACACACTGCACCTTTAATTACTACACACTGCACCTTTAAATACTACAAACTTCATCTTTAAATACTATACACTGCACCTTTAAATACTACACACTGTAACATTAAAAACTACACACTGCACATTTAAATACTACATACTGTACCATTAAATACTGCACACTGCACCTTTAAATGATACACACTGCACCTTTAAATACTACACACCTCACCATTAAATACTACACTCTGTACCTTTAAATACTACACACTGCACCTTTAAAAACTACACTTTTCACCTTTAAATAGTACACACTGTACCATTAAATACTGCAAACTGCACCTTTGAATGATACACACTGCACCTTTAAATACTAGACAGTGCACCTTTCAATACTACACACTGCACCTTTAAATACTACACACTGTACCTTTAAATACTAGACAGTGCACCTTTAAATGATACACACTGTACCATTAAAAACTACACACTTCACCATTAAATACTACACTCTGTACCTTTAAATACTACACACTGCACCTTTAATTACTACACACTGCACCTTTAAATACTACAAACTTCATCTTTAAATACTACACACTGCACCTCTAAGCACCACACACTGTACCATTAAATACCACACACTGTTCCTTTAATTACTACAATCTTCACCTTTAAATACTACACACTGTTCCATTAAATACTGCGCACTGCACCTTTAAATTATACACATTGCACCTTTAAATACAACACGCTATCATTTTAATACTACACACAGCACCTTTAAATACTAGACAGTGCACCTTTGAATGATACACACTGCACCTTAAATACTACACATTGTACCATTACATACTACAAACTACACCTTTAATTGCTACACACTTCACCTTTTAATACTACACACTGCACCTTTTAAATACTACACACTGTACCTTTAAATACTACACACTGTACCTGTAATACGACACACTGTACCTTTTAAATACTACACACTGCACCTTTAAATACGACACACTGTACCATTAAATACTACACATTGCACCTTTAAATAGTACACACTGTATCTTTAAATACTACACACTGCACCTTTAAATACTACACACTGTAACATTAAAAACTACACACTGCACATTTAAATGATAAACACTGCACCTTTAAATACTACACACCTCACCATCAAATACTACACTCTGTACATTGAAATACTACACACTGCACCTTTAAATACCGCACACAGTACCTTTAAATACTACACACTGCACCTTTAAACACCACACACTGCACCTTTAATTACAACACACTGCACCTTTAAATACCACACACAATGTACCTTTAAATACTACACACTGTACCTTTAAACACCACACACTGTACCATTAAATACTACACACTACCTTTTAATACCACACACTGCACCTTTAAATACCACACACTGCACCTTTAAATACTACACACTGCACCTTTAAATACTACACACTGTACCTTTAAATACTAGACAGTGCACCTTTAAATGATACACACTGTACCATTAAAAACTACACACTTCACCATTAAATACTACACACTTCATCTTTAAATACTACACACTGCACCTTTAAACACCACACACTGTACCATTAAATACTTCACACCTTACCTTTTAATTACTACACACTGCACCTTTAAATACCACACTTTTCACCTTTAAATAGTACACACTGTACCATTAAATACTGCATACTGCACCTTTCAATACTACACACTGCACCTTTAAATACTACACACTGTACCTTTAAATACCAGACAGTGCACCTTCAAATGATACACACTGTACCATTAAAAACTACACACTTCACCATTAAATACTACACTCTGTACCTTTAAATACTACACACTGCACCTTTAATTAATACACACTGCACCTTTAAATACCACACTTTTCACCTTTAAATAGTACACACTGTACCATTAAATACTGCATACTGCACCTTTCAATACTACACACTGCACCTTTAAATACTACACACTGTACCTTTAAATACCAGACAGTGCACCTTCAAATGATACACACTGTAACATTAAATACCACACACTGTACCTTTAATTACTACAATCTTCACCTTTAAATACTACACACTGTTCCATTAAATACTGCGCACTGCACCTTTAAATGATACACACTGCACCTTTAAATATGACACGCTATCATTTTAATACTACACACAGCACCTTTAAATACTAGACAGTGCACCTTTAAATACTAGACAGTGCACCTTTAAATACTACACATTGTACCATTACATACTACAAACTACACCTTTAATTGCTAAACACTTCACCTTTTAATACTACACACTGCACCTTTTAAATACTACACAATGCAACTTTTAAATACTACACACTGTACCTTTAAATACTACACACTGCACCTTTAAATACTACACACTGTACCTGTAATACTACACACTGTACCTTTTAAATACTACACACTGCACCTTTAAATACTACAAACTTCATCTTTAAATACTACAGACTGCACCTCTAAGCACCACACACTGTACCATTAAATACCACACACTGTACCTTTAATTACTACAATCTTCACCTTTAAATACTACACACTGTTCCATTAAATACTGCGCACTGCACCTTTAAATGATACACACTGCACCTTTAAATACGACACGCTATCATTTTAATACTAGACAGTGCACCTTTAAATGATACACACTGCACCTTTAAATACTACACACATCACCATCAAATACTACACTCTGTACATTGAAATACTACACACTGCACCTTTAAATACCGCACACAGTACCTTTAAATACTACACACTGCACCTTTAAACACCACACACTGCACCTTTAATTACTACACACTGCACCTTTAAATACCACACACAATGTACCTTTAAATACTACACACTGTACCTTTAAACACCACACACTGTACCATTAAATACTACACACTACCTTTTAATACCACACACTGCACCTTTAAATACCACACACTGCACCTTTAAATACTACACACTGCACCTTTAAATACTACACACTGTACCTTTAAATACTAGACAGTGCACCTTTAAATGATACACACTGTACCATTAAAAACTACACACTTCACCATTAAATACTACACACTTCATCTTTAAATACTACACACTGCACCTTTAAACACCACACACTGTACCATTAAATACTTCACACTTTACCTTTTAATTACTACACACTGCACCTTTAAATACCACACACAGTACCTTTAAATACTACACACTGAACCTTTAAAAACTACACTTTTCACCTTTAAATAGTACACACTGTACCATTAAATACTGCATACTGCACCTTTGAATGATACACACTGCACCTTTAAATACTAGACAGTGCACCTTTCAATACTACACACTGCACCTTTAAATACTACACACTGTACCTTTAAATACCAGACAGTGCACCTTTAAATGATACACACTGTACCATTAAACACCACACGTTTCACCTTTAAATAGTACACACTGTACCATTTAATACTACACACTGCACCTTTAATTAATACACACTGCACCTTTAAATACTACAAACTTCATCTTTAAATACTACAGACTGCACCTCTAAGCACCACACACTGTAACATTAAATACCACACACTGCACCTTTAATTACTACAATCTTCACCTTTAAATACTACACACTGTTCGATTAAATACTGCGCACTGCACCTTTAAATGATACACACTGCACCTTTAAATATGACATGCTATCATTTTAATACTACACACAGCACCTTTAAGTACTAGACAGTGCACCTTTAAATACTAGACAGTGCACCTTTAAATACTACACATTGTACCATTACATACTACAAACTACACCTTTAATTGCTAAACACTTCACCTTTTAATACTACACACTGCACCTTTTAAATACTACACAATGCAACTTTTAAATACTACACACTGTACCTTTAAATACTACACACTGCACCTTTAAATACTACACACTGTACCTGTAATACTACACACTGTACCTTTTAAATACTACACACTGCACCTTTAAATACTACAAACTTCATCTTTAAATACTACAGACTGCACCTCTAAGCACCACACACTGTACCATTAAATACCACACACTGTACCTTTAATTACTACAATCTTCACCTTTAAATACTACACACTGTTCCATTAAATACTGCGCACTGCACCTTTAAATGATACACACTGCACCTTTAAATACGACACGCTATCATTTTAATACTAGACAGTGCACCTTTAAATACTAGACAGTGCACCTTTAAATACTAGACAGTGCACCTTTAAATACTACATATTGTACCATTACATACTACAAACTACACCTTTAATTGCTAAACACTTCACCTTTTAATACTACACACTGCACCTTTTAAATACTACACACTGTACCTTTAAATACTACACACTGCACCTTTAAATACTACACACTGTACCTGTAATACTACACACTGTACCTTTTAAATACTACACACTGCACCTTTAAATACTACACACTGTACAATTAAATACTGCACACTGCCCCTTTGAATGATACACACTGCATCTTAAAAAACTAGACACTGCACCTTTAAACACCACACGTTTCACCTTTAAATAGTACACACTGTACCATTTAATACTGCATACTGCACCTTTGAATGATACACACTGCACCTTTAAATACTAGACAGTGCACCTTTCAATACTACACACTGCACCTTTAAATACTACACACTGTACCTTTAAATACTAGACAGTGCACCTTTAAATGATACACACTGTACCATTAAAAACTACAAACTGCACATTTAAATACTACATACTGTACCATTAAATACTGCACACTGCACCTTTAAATGATACACACTGCACCTTTAAATACTACACACCTCACCATTAAATACTACACTCTGTACATTTAAATACTACACACGGCACCTTTAATTACTACACACTGCACCTTTAATTACTACACACTGCACCTTTAAACACCACACGTTTCACCTTTAAATAGTACACACTGTACCATTTAATACTGCATACTGCACCTTTGAATGATACACACTGCATCTTAAAAAACTAGACACTGCACCTTTAAACACCACACGTTTCACCTTTAAATAGTACACACTGTACCATTTAATACTGCATACTGCACCTTTGAATGATACACACTGCACCTTTAAATACTAGACGGTGCACCTTTCAATACTACACACTGCACCTTTAAATACTACACACTGCACCTTTAAATACTACACACTGTACAATTAAATACTGCACACTGCCACTTTGAATGATACACACTGCATCTTAAAAAACTAGACACTGCACCTTTAAACACCACACGTTTCACCTTTAAATAGTACACACTGTACCATTTAATACTGCATACTGCACCTTTGAATGATACACACTGCACCTTTAAATACTAGACAGTGCACCTTTCAATACTACACACTGCACCTTTAAATACTACACACTGTACCTTTAAATACTAGACAGTGCACCTTTAAATGATACACACTGTACCATTAAAAACTACAAACTGCACATTTAAATACTACATACTGTACCATTAAATACTGCACACTGCACCTTTAAATGATACACACTGCACCTTTAAATACTACACACCTCACCATTAAATACTACACTCTGTACATTTAAATACTACACACGGCACCTTTAATAACTACACACTGCACCTTTAATTACTACACACTGCACCTTTAAGTACCACACACAGTACCTTAAAATACTACACACTGCACCTTTAAACACCACACACTGTACCATTAAATACTACACACTACCTTTTAATACCACACATTGAACCTTTAAATACCACACACTGCACCTTTAAATACTAGACAGTGCACCTTTCAATACTACACACTGCACCTCTAAATACTAGACACTGTACCTTTAAATACTTCACACTTTACCTTTTAATACCACACACTACACCTTTAAATAACACACACTGTACCATTAAATACTTCACACTTTACCTTTTAATACCACACACTACACCTTTAAATACCACACACTGTACCTTTAAAAACTACACACTTCACCAGTAAATACTACACTCTGTACCTTTAAATACTACACACTGCACCTTTAATTACTACAAACTGCACCTTTAAATACTACAAACTTCATCTTTAAATACTACACACTGCACCTTTAAATACTACACACTGTAACATTAAAAACTACACACTGCACATTTAAATACTATATACTGTACCATTAAATACTGCACACTGCACCTTTAAATGATAAACACTGCACCTTTAAATACTACACACCTCACCATTAAATACTACACTCCGTACCTTTAAATACTACACACTGTACCTTCAAACACCACACACTGTACCATTAAATACTACACACTACCTTTTAATACCACACACTGTACCATTAAATACTACACACTACCTTTTAATACCACACACTGCACCTTTAAATACCACAAACTGCACCTTTAAATACTAGACAGTGTACCTTTAAATACTAGACAGTGCACCTTTGAATGATACACACTGTACCATTAAAAACTACACACTTCACCATTAAATACTACACTCTGTACCATTAAATACTTCACACTTTACCTTTTAATTACTACACACTGCCCCTTTAAACAACACACTTTTCACCTTTAAATAGTACACACTGTACCATTAAATACTTCACACTTTACCTTTTAATTACTACACACTGCACCTTTAAATACCACACACAGTACCTTTAATACTACACACTGCACCTTTAAACACCACACTTTTCACCTTTAAATAGTACACACTGTACCATTAAATACTGCATACTGCACCTTTGAATGATACACACTGCACCTTTAAATACTAGACAGTGCACCTTTCAATACTACACACTGCACCTTTAAATACTACACACTGTACCTTTAAATACTAGACAGTGCACCTTTAAATGAAACACACTGTACCATTAAAAACTACACACTTCACCATTAAATACTGCACACTGCACCTTTAAATGATACACACTGCACCTTGAAATACTACACACCTCACCATTAAATACTACACTCTGTACCTTTAAATACTACACACGGCACCTTTAATTACTACACACTGCACCTTTAATTACTACACACTGCACCTTTAAACACCACACGTTTCACCTTTAAATAGTACACACTGTACCATTTAATACTGCATACTGCACCTTTGAATGATACACACTGCACCTTTAAATACTAGACAGTGCACCTTTCAATACTACACACTGCACCTTTAAATACTACACACTGTACCTTTAAATACTAGACAGTGCACCTTTAAATGATACACACTGTACCATTAAAAACTACAAACTGCACATTCAAATACTACATACTGTACCATTAAATACTGCACACTGCACCTTTAAATGATACACACTGCACCTTTAAATACTACACACCTCACCATTAAATACTACACTCTGTACCTTTAAATACTACACACGGCACCTTTAATTACTACACACTGCACCTTTAATTACTACACACTGCACCTTTAAACACCACACGTTTCACCTTTAAATAGTACACACTGTACCATTTAATACTGCATACTGCACCTTTGAATGATACACACTGCACCTTTAAATACTAGACAGTGCACCTTTCAATACTACACACTGCACCTTTAAATACTACACACTGTACCTTTAAATACTAGACAGTGCACCTTTAAATGATACACACTGTACCATTAAAAACTACAAACTGCACATTCAAATACTACATACTGTACCATTAAATACTGCACACTGCACCTTTAAATGATACACACTGCACCTTTAAATACTACACACTACCTTTTAATACCACACACTGTACCATTAAATACTACACACTACCTTTTAATACCACACACTGCACCTTTAAATACCACAAACTGCACCTTTAAATACTACACACTGTACCTTTAAATACTAGACAGTGCACCTTTGAATGATACACACTGTACCATTAAATACTACACACTGTACCTTTAAATACTAGACAGTGCACCTTTGAATGATACACACTGTACCATTAAAAACTACACACTTCACCATTAAATACTACACTCTGTACCATTAAATACTTCACACTTTACCTTTTAATTACTACACACTGCACCTTTAAATACCACACACAGTACCTTTAAATACTACACACTGCCCCTTTAAACACCACACTTTTCACCTTTAAATAGTAGACACTGTACCATTAAATACTTCACACTTTACCTTTTAATTACAACACACTGCACCTTTAAATACCACACACAGTACCTTTAAATGCTACACACTGCACCTTTAAACACCACACTTTTCACCTTTAAATAGTACACACTGTACCATTAAATACTGCATACTGCACCTTTGAATGATACACACTGCACCTTTAAATACTAGACAGTGCACCTTTCAATACTACACACTGCACCTTTAAATACTACACACTGTACCTTTAAATACTAGACAGTGCACCTTTAAATGAAACACACTGTACCATTAAAAACTACACACTTCACCATTAAATACTACACTCTGTACCTTTAAATACTACACACTGCACCTTTAATTACTACACACTGCACCTTTAAATACTACAAACTTCATCTTTAAATACTACAGACTGCACCTCTAAGCACCACACACTGTACCATTAAATACCACACACTGTACCTTTAATTACTACAATCTTCACCTTTAAATACTACACACTGTTCCATTAAATACTGCGCACTGCACCTTTAAATGATACACACTGCACCTTTAAATACGACACGCTATCATTTTAATACTACACACAGCACCTTTAAATACTAGACAGTGCACCTTTAAATACTACACATTGTACCATTACATACTACAAACTACACCTTTAATTGCTACACACTTCACCTTTTAATACTACACACTGCACCTTTTAAATACTACACAATGCAACTTTTAAATACTACACACTGTACCTTTAAATAATACACACTGCACCTTTAAATACTACACACTGTACCTGTAATACTACACACTGTACCTTTAAATACTACACACTGCACCTTTAAATACTACACACTGTACAATTGAATACTGCACACTGCACCTTTGAATGATACACAATGCACCTTAAAATACTAGACACTGCACCTTTAAATACCACACACAGTACCTTTAAATACTACACACTGCACCTTTAAACACCACACTTTTCACCTTTAAATAGTACACACTGTACCATTAAATACTGCATACTGCACCTTTGAATGATACACACTGCACCTTTAAATACTAGACAGTGCACCTTTCAATACTACACTCTGCACCTTTAAATACTACACACTGTACCTTTAAATTCTAGACAGTGCACCTTTAAATGATACACACTGTACCATTAAAAACTACACACTTCACCATTAAATAATACACTCTGTACCTTTCAATACTACACTCTGCACCTTTAAATACTACACACTGTACCTTTAAATACTAGACAGTGCACCTTTAAATGATACACACTGTACCATTAAAAACTACACACTTCACCATTAAATAATACACTCTGTACCTTTAAATACTACACTCTGCACCTTTAAATACTACACACTGTACCTTTAAATACTAGACAGTGCACCTTTAAATGATACACACTGTACCATTAAAAACTACACACTTCACCATTAAATAATACACTCTGTACCTTTAAATAATACCCACTGCACCTTTAAATACAACACAATGTACCTGTGATACTACACACTGTACCTTTGAATGATACACACTGCACCTTTAAATACTAGACAATGCACCTTTAAATACTACACACTGTACCATTAAATACTACACATTGCACCTTTAAATAGTACACACTGTAACATTAAAAACTACACACTGCACATTTAAATACTACATACTGTACCATTAAATACTGCACACTGCACCTTTCAATGATACACACTGCACCTTTAAATACTACACACCTCACCATTAAATACTACACTCTGTACCTTTAAATACTACACACTGCACCTTTAATGACTACACACTGCACCTTTAAATACCACACACAGTACCTTTAAATACTACACACTGCACCTTTAAACACCACACACTGCACCTTTAATTACTACACACTGCACCTTTAAATACCACACACAGTACCTTAAAATACTACACACTGCACCTTTGAGCACCACACACTGTACCATTAAATACTACACACTACATTTTAATACCACACACTGCACCTTTAAATACTAGACAGTGCACCTTTCAATACTACACACTGCACCTTTAAATACTACACACTGGACCTTTAAATACTTCACACTTTACCTTTTAATACCACACACTACACCTTTAAATACCACACACTGTACCTTTAAATACTACACTCTTCACCTTTAAATACTACACACTGTTCCATTAAATACTGTGCACTGCACCTTTAAATGATACACACTGCACCTTTAAATACTACACGCTATCATTTTAATACTACACACAGCACCTTTAAATACTAGACAGTGCACCTTTAAATACTACACACTGTACCATTACATACTAAAAACTACACCTTTAATTGCTACACACTGTACCTTTTAATACTACACACTACCTTTAAATACTACACACTGCAACTTTCAAATACTACACACTGTACCTTTAAATACTACACACTGCACCTTTAAATACCACACACTGTACCTTTAAATACTACACACTACCTTTAAATACTACAAACTGCACCTTTAATTACTACACACTGCAACTTTAAATACTACACACTTCATCTTTAAATACTACACACTGCACCTTTAAACACCACACACTGTAACATTAAATACTTCACTCTTTACATTTTAATACCACACACTGCACCTTTAAATACCACACACTGTACCTTTAAATACTACACTGTTCACCTTTAAATACTACACACTGTTCCAGTAAATACTGCGCACTGCACCTTTAAATGATACACACTGCATCTTTAAATACTACACGCTATCATTTTAATACTACACACAGCACCTTTAATTTCTACACAATGCACCTGTAAATAACACACACAGTACCTTTAAATATTCAACACTGCACATTTAGATACTACACACTGCACCTTTAAATACTACACACTGTACCTTTAAATACTACACACTGCACCTTTAAAAACTACACGCTGTAATTTTAATACTACACACTGCACCTTTAAATACTAGACAGTGTACCTTTACATACTACACACGGCAACTTTTAAATAGTACCCACTGTACCTTTAAATACTGCACACTGCACCTTTAAATGATACACACTGCACCTTTAAATACTACACACTTCATCTTTAAATACTACACACTGCACCTATACATACCACACACTGTACCTTTAAATAGTACACACTACCTTTAAATACTACACAATGTACCTTTAAATACTACACACTGCACCTTTAATGACTACACACTGCACCTTTACATACCACACACTGTACCTTTAAATAGTACACACTACCTTTAAATACTACACACAGTACCTTAAAATACTACACACTGCACCTTTGAGCACCACACACTGTACCATTAAATACTACACACTACATTTAAATACTGCACACTGCACCTTTAAATGATACACACTGCACCTTTAAATACTACACACTTCATCTTTAAATACTACACACTGCACCTTTACATACCACACACTGTACCTTTAAATAGTACACACTACCTTTAAATACTACACAATGTACCTTTAAATACTACACACTGCACCTTTAATGACTACACACTGCACCTTTACATACCACACACTGTACCTTTAAATCAGAATCAGAATCAGAATCAGAATCAGAATCAGCTTTATTCGCCAAGTATGCTTGAACACACAAGGAATTTGACTTTGGTAAACTGTGCTCTCTTTGTACAAGGCATAAGAATAGGAATAAGAATAAGAACTACAATAAAAAATAAAATAAAAATATAATAACAATAACCTTAGCTATAAATACAAAGAAACAACAAATAGCTTGACTAATATGTACAGGCTAAAATAATATGATAAAGTGCAGTGGTGAGTTGCAGAGGTAGTTTTACATTATAAAATAGAAGTTAAATAATACAAAAAATAGAAATATGGAATTCTGCTTGAGAATTGTTGCATTGTGTATCTACATGTATATTTACAGAGAGTATTTATCTGACAGGTATGACACTGTTATGGTTTAGTGTTCATCAGAGTGACAGCCTGGGGGAAGAAACTGTTCTTATGGCGGGTTGTTTTGGCGCACAGTGATCTGTAGCGCCTGCCGGAGGGGAGGAGTTTGAAGAATTTGTGTCCAGGGTGTGAGGGGTCAGCGGTAATGCTCCCTGCCCGTTTCCTGGCCCGGGACCGGTACAAGTCCTGGATGGGGGGCAGGTCGACACCGATGATTTTCTCTGCAGTCCTTATAGTCCGCTGCAGTCTGTGTTTGTCTAGTTTGGTTGCAGATCCAAACCAGACAGTGATGGAGGTACACAGAACAGACTGGATGATGGAGGTGTAGAACATGATCAGCAGCTCCTGAGGCAGGTTGAACTTCCTGAGCTGACGCAGGAAGTACATCCTCTGCTGGGCCTTTTTTCTGATTGTGTCTATGTGGGAGGTCCACCTCAGGTCCCGGGAAATAGTGGATCCCAGGAACCTGAAAGAGTCCACAGTAGACACAGTGCTGTTCAGGATGGTGAGGGGGGGGAGTGGGGGGGGGCTTCTCCTGAAGTCCACTGTCATCTCTACCGTCTTGAGCGGGTTCAGCTCCAGATGGTTCTGACTACACCAGAGGGCCAGCTGTTCCACCTCCTGTCTGTAAGCAGACTCGTCTCCGTCCTGGATGAGACCGATGACGGTGGTGTCGTCTGCAAACTTCAGGAGTTTCACCGAGGGGTCTCCTGAGGTGCAGTCATTGGTGTAGAGGGAGAAGAGCAGTGGGGAGAGAACACATCCCTGTGGGGCGCCAGTGCTGATGGTCCGGGTGCTGGATTTGATGCTCCCCAGCCTCACCTGCTGTCTCCTGTCCGTCAGGAAGTTGGTGATCCACTGACAGATGGAGGCCGGCACTGTGAGCTGGGTGAGTTTCTGGTGCAGGATGTCTGGTATGATGGTATTGAACGCAGAGCTGAAGTCCACAAACAGGATCCTAGCGTAGGTCCTGGGGGAGTCCAGGTGATGCAGGATGTAGTTCAGACCCATATTGACTGCATCCTCCACCGACCTGTTTGCCCGATAGGCAAACTGCAGGGGGTCCAGCAGGGGGCCTGTGATGTCTTTCAGGTGGCTCAACACTAGTCTCTCGAAGGACTTCATGACCACAGACGTCAGGGCGACGGGCCTGTAGTCATTGAGTCCTGTGATGGTGGGTTTCTTTGGGACTGGGATGATGGTGGAGCTTTTGAAGCATGAGGGCACTTCACACAGCTCCAGCGATGTGTTGAAGATCTTTGTGAAGATGGGGGCCAGCTGCTCAGCACAGACTCTCAGGCAGGAGGGGGACACGCCGTCTGGTCCTGGAGCCTTCTTGGTCTTTTGTCTCTGGAAGAGCTGGATTACCTCATCTTCACAGATCGTCAGCGCAGGTGGGGGGTCAGAGGGGGGTGGGGAGGGGCTTGTGGGGGGGCCAGGTAAATCAGAGTGTTCGGGTGTGGGGTGTGAAAACCTGCAGTAGAAGCTGTTCAGGTCGTCAGCTAGTCTTTTGTTACCTTCAGGGTGGGGGGAGGGTCTCCTGTAGCTTGTAACTTCACGCAGGCCTCTCCAAACTTCTGAGGGGTCGTTGGCAGAGAAGCTCTGTTTTAACTTCTCAGTGTAGCTCCTCTTAGCTACCTTGATCCCCCTCGTCAGTTTGTTTCTGGCCTGCTTGAACAGGTCCCGGTCCCCACTCCTGTAGGCCTCTTCTTTGGCCTGACGCAGCTTCCTCAGTTGAGGTGTGAACCAGGGCTTGTTGTTGTTGTATGTGCAGAAGGTCCTGGTCTGCACACACATGTCCTCACAGAAGTTGATGTATGAAGTCACAGTGTCAGTGAGTTCATTGAGGTTTCCTGATGCAGCTTCAAAAACAGTCCAATCAGTGCAATCAAAGCAGGCTTGTAACTCCTGCTTTGACTCCTCCGTCCACTTCTTCACAGTCCTAACTACAGGCTTAGCCGTTTTTAACTTCTGCCTGTAGGTCGGGATGAGATGAATCAGACAGTGATCAGATAGTCCTAAAGCTGCACGGGGGACAGAGCGATATGAGTCCTTTATTACTGTGTAGCAGTGGTCCAGAGTGTTAGACTCCCTGGTGGGACACTTAATATGCTGTCTGTATTTAGGTAGTTCGTGGGTTAAATTTGCTCTGTTAAAATCCCCGAGAATGATGAGCAGAGAGTCAGGATGTTTTTTCTCCACGTCTGTAATCTGGTCAGCCAGGTGCTGTAACGCCTCCGTTACGCAGGCCTGAGGTGGGATGTAGACGCCGACCAGAATAAAGGAGGAGAACTCCCGCGGAGAATAGAAGGGTTTGCAGTTTATGAAAAGAGTCTCCAGATTTGGACTGCATGACTTCTTCAACACTGTGGTATCTGTACACCAACCTTCGTTTATGTAGAAACAGATTCCGCCTCCTCTCGCCTTCCCAGAGAGTTCCTTTACGCGGTCCGCTCTGTGGAGCTGAAAGTCCGGTAAGTGCAGTGAGCTGTCTGGGATGTGTTCACTGAGCCAGGTTTCAGTGAAACACAGGGCGGCGGATCTGCAAAAGTCCGTGTTTCTTGAGTTGAGGAGCAGCAGTTCATCCATCTTGTTTGCCAGGGAGCGGACATTCGCCAGGTGAATGGACGGGAGCGCACTGCGTAACCCCCGCTGTCTCAGTCTGACGAGCACGCCTGCTCGCTTGCCCCGGCGCCGGCGTCTCCGGCAAAGACCATAGAGAGCTGCGGCTCCACCAGCAAGAATCTCTGTGTAACTTAAAGGTTCAATGAAGACCGGTGTAAAAAGTTCGGCAGAGGACTGTCCAATGTTAACAAGTTCTTCTCTGGTAAAAGAAACCAGAGAAGCGGAGCATAAAGATACAAGAAAAGAGAAAAACGCAACAAGTACGAGAGAGCGCAGTACCAGGGCGACCGTCCGTGGCGCCATCTTGGATAAAATGATACACACTGCACCTTTAAATACTACACCCTTCACCTTTAAATACTACACACTGCACCTTTAAATACTAGGAAGTGCACCTTTCTATACTACACACTGCACCTTTAAATACTACACACTTTACCTTTAAAAACTACACGCTGTAATTATAATACTACACACTGCACCTTTAAATACTACACAGTGCACCTTTAAATACTACACAGTGCACCTTTAAATACTACACACTGCAACTTTTAAATACTACACACTGTACCTTTAAACACTGCACACTGCACCTTTAAATGATACACATTGCACCTTTACATACTAAACACTTCATCTTTAAATACTACACACTGCACCTTTAAATACTACACACTGCACCTTTTAATACCACACACTGCACCTTTAAATACCACACACTGTACCTTTAAATACTACACACTACCTTTAAATACTACACAATGCACCTTTAAATACTACACACTGCACCTTTAAACACCACACACTGTACCATTAAATACTACACACTGCACCTTTAAATAATACACACTGTAACTTTAAATACTACACACTGCACCTTTAAATAGTACACACTGTACCTTTAAATACTACACACATCACCTTTAAATACTAGACATTGCACCTTTCAATACTACACACTTCACCTTTAAATACTACACACTGTACCTTTAAATTCTGCACACTGCACCTTTAAATGATACACACTGCACCTTTAAATACTACACACTTCACCTTTAAATACTACACACAGCACCTTTAAATAGTAGACAGTGCACCTTTGAATACTACACACTGAACTGTTAAATACTACAAACTACACCTTTAATACTACACACTTCACCTTTATATAGTACACACTGCACCTTTAATTACTACACACTGCATTTTTAATTACTACACACTGCACCTTTAAATACCACACACTTCACCTTTATATAGTACACACTGCACCTTTAATTACTACACACTGCACTTTTAATTACTACACACTGCACCTTTAAATACCACACACAGTACCTTTAAATACTACACACTGTACCTTAAATACTACACACTACCTTTTAAATACTACACACTGCAAATTTAAATAGTACACACTGTACCTTAAATACTACACACAGTACCTTTAAATACTACACACTGCAAATTTAAATAGTACACACTGTACCTTAAATACTACACACTACCTTTAAATACTACACACTGCACCTTAAAACACTACACTGCACCTTAAATACTACACACTGCACCTTTAATTTCTACACAATGCACCTGTAAATAACACACACAGTACCTTTTTTTTTTTCGTTTTTTTTTTCGTTTTTTCTCTTGTCTGCATATATATTTCTGGTTTGTGTCATGTTTGTCACAAACTGTCAAATATTCATGCAATTTATTCTTGCAGCAAAAGAAAAGAAAGAAAACCTTTTTCTTCTGTGCTTGTGACTGTGTGCATGCGACCATCACCATCCCTCTTAGAACTCTGGCCTATCTTTTATTGACAGCTAATATCATGTTCTGTAAAAGAGGGCGTGCACACCTAGGTGGACCAAAAAAAATAAAAAAAATAAGAGAAAGTGAAAGAAAGATTACATAAGGATATACAAAGGGACAGGGAAAGAGAAGGAGAGAGAGACCTAACACACTTAGATGGAGAGGGACCATCTCACCATGACTCCAAAAACTCAGTGGGGTGATACCAATGATTAAGCAACCCTTAGTGTCCACAATCATTACTGAAGCTTGGGTCGCAGAGGGTTGCCGCCGTGCTGTGTTCTATTTGTGTAACAAGACCACCACTGGTGCAGATGAAACCACTTGGGTCAGATCAGCTGAGCGGTTCGGCCCGGCACCCGGGCCGCGAGAGCAGTCAGGCCGAAGGACCCAACGCACCGCGGGAGACCCAGGCCAGGGGACAAGCCAAGGACCCAGACCGGAAGCAAACAGGTACCGCCGGAGCACCCAGGGCGACCCCCAGGTCACCCAGTAGGAGGAAAGGGGGGCGAGGGGGGAGAGATCCCGCAGCCCCCCCAAGGGACACCCCCACAACACCGCCCCCACAGCCCCCCAAGATGGAGCCAAAGGAGCCACCAGGGCCGAGGGGGCCCAGCACCAGGAGCAGACAGCCAGGCAGATGGGCAGGACCAGGACCAGAGCCCGCCAACCGGATAAATATTCAGATATTGGTATTTTTGCCAACGATTTGAGTGATCATTGCGTTATAGCCACTGTCAGACGAGCTAAGCTCCCAAAATCAAAGCCACGTATTACTTTTAAACGCGATTATTAACGTTTCTGTGTGCAGGGTTTTCATCATGATTTATGGCACTTTGATTGGTCCAGGGTCTCACTTTTTAACGATGTAGAGCTGGCCTGGAAGTACTTCTATGATGCTTTTAATATTATCAGAAACAAACACGCCCCTCTTCGCAAGCTTAGAGTGAAGGGTAAAAACAATCCTTGGTTCTCCCCTGAGCTGTCCAGTCTCCTTCAAGCAAGGGATGACGCCTGGGCTAAGGCCAGAAATTCTAAATCCCAGGGTGATTGGCTGATTTTCAAGCAGCTCAGAAATCACTTTACTTCCCTTGTTAAAAAGGCTAAGTCTGATTTTTATATTGATAAAACTACTTATAACCTAAATGATCCCAAGAAGTTCTGGAAAGTAGTTAAATCTTCATTTGGGGATGAAATCACAGATGAATTGCCTGCTTGCATAGTAAAAGATGCACATATTCTAGCTGAAAAAACCAGCCATTCTTAATTATATTTAATGAACACTTTGTTTCATCAGGATCTCTATTTGAGTCCTCATATCCATCTGAGCAGGGGTTTAGCCCTCAATCACCATCTGCTATTGCCATGGCTCCAGGATTTGATCTGACTCCTTTTGATGTAGCCGAGGTCCATGGGGCTTTACAGCAACTGGATTCAGGTAAATCTGCAGGACCTGACAATCTCGAGCCTTTCTTTTTGAGGTCAGCTGCAGACTTTATAGCAGGACCTTTGTGTTATATTTTTAATCTTACTCTTTCTGAAAATGAGATTCCAAGAATATGGAAGTCTGCTTATGTTTTTCCCCTGCTGAAAAGTGCTGATCCCTCTGTAGTGTAGTGTGTAGAATTGAAATTACAGTGTGTAGTTTTTAAAGGTGCAGTGTGTAGTATTAAAATGTGAAGTGTGTAGTATTTAAAAGGTACAGTGTGTAGAATTGAAATTACAGCGTGTAGTATTTAAAGGTGCAGTGTGTAGTATTTAAATGTGAAGTGTGTAGTATTTAAAAGGTACAGTGTGTAGTACTTGAGGTACAGTGTGTAATTTTTAAAGGTGCAGTGTGTAGTATTTAAGGTCCAGTTTGTAGTACTTAAAGGTACTGTGTGGTACTTAAAATGTACAGTGTGTAGTATGTAAAGGTACAGTGTGTAGTACTTAAAGGTAATGTGTTTGGTACCTAAAATGTACAGTGTGTAGTATTTAAAGGTGCAGTGTGTAGTGTATAAAGGTACAGTGTGTAGTGTATAAAGGTGCACTGTCTAGTATTTACAGGTGCAGTGTGTAGTATTTAAAGGTATAGTGTGTAGTATTTAAAGGTGCAGTGTGTAGTATTTAAAGGTACAGTGTGTACTATTTAAAGGTGCAATGTGTAGTATTTCAAAGGTACAGTGTGTAGTATTTTAATGTGCAGTGTGTAGTATTTAAAAGGCACTGTGTGTAGTATTTAAGGTACAGTGTGTAGTTTTTAAAGGTGCAGTGTGTAGTATTTAAAAGGACAGTGTGTAGTATTTAAAGGCACAGTGTGTAGTATTTAAAAGGGCAGTGTGTAGTATTTAAAGGCACAGTGTGTAGTACTTAAAGGTGCAGTGTGTAGTATTTAAAGGTGCAGTGTGTAGTATTTAAAGGTACAGTGTGTACTATTTAAAGGTGCAGTGTGTAGTATTTAAAGGTGCAGTGTGTAGTATTTAAAGGTACAGTGTGTACTATTTAAAGGTGTAGTGTGTAGTATTTAAAAGGTACAGTGTGTAGTATTTAAAGGTACAGTGTGTAGTATGTAAAAGTACATTATGTAGTATTTAAAGGTACAGTGTGTAGTATTGAAATTACAGTGTGTACTATTTGAAGGTACTGTTTGTGGTATTTAAAGGTGCAGTGTGTAGTATTTAAAGGTGCAGTGTGTAGTATTAAAAGGTGCAGTGTGTAGTATTTAAAGGTGCAGTGTGTATTATTTTTAGTCTTTTAGTCTCATTTGCACAGATTTAGCAGCTGCAAAAGATTTTCAAATGGCAAACAGCTTCCGTCTCACCTTCCCAGGCTGTTTACGGCTCATGGTATTGAAATTGAAATGGTCACATCTTATAAATACTTAGGAATTCTTCTTGATGAGAATCTGTCTTTTAAACTACACATTGATAAACTTGTTACAAAGTTGAAGCTGAAATTGGGCTTCTTTTTTAGAAATAAATCCTGTTTCTCACTGAAAGTCAGAAAACGTCTAATCACCACAACTTCTTTACCCTTGTTGGACTATGGAGAGCTGCTTTTTATGAATGCTCCTGCTCAGTTTTTAAAGAAATTAGATACTGTGTATCACTGTGCTTTGCGTTTTATTACTGGTTGCAGCGATCATGTACATCACTGTTCCTTATACGCTGCCGCACACTGTCCGTCTTTGTCCGGTCGTAGTCTCTCTCACTGGCTGATCTTTATTTATAAATGTATTCTTGGACTTCTCCCTACTTATTTGTGTGTACACGTGTAGAAACCGCAGCCGATATGGCCCGTGCTCTCAGGACATTATACAGTTGCAGGTCCCGAGAGTCAGAACTGAACTGGGCAAAAAGGCTTTTAAATTTTCAGCCCCGTTTACTTGGAATGATGTGGAATTACCTGGTTAAAGAAAGAAAGAAAGAAAGAAAGAAAGAAAGAAAGAAAGAAAGAAAGAAAGAAAGAAAGAAACAGTCTGTCATATCAGCCTAGGTTCAGGTTCTTGCTCTGGTTACCATTTACTTTCAGAATCCTTTAAGGCTTTACATTGTCAGAGCCCTGCATACCTCAATGTTCAACCCCTCATTGTCCTAAAAGACTGTACTGTATGATAACTTGGTGTTTGTAAACCCTAGTACTAGTATATTATTTGTGTTTTGCAATAAGCCTTGCTTGCATAGAAAAGGGTCTGTTTTGCTCCAAATAAATGCACAGTGGATCGTTTAAATGTATGCAAACAGCACTGATGTAAAGAGACACTATACGCTCAGCAGAGCAGTTTATTGAGCATTTAACCCTTTGTGGGTGCTCTGTGAATTAGACATATACAGCTGAGGTCTTTTAGTCTCATTTGCACAGATTTAGCAGCTGCAAAAGATGATAAATAAATGACCCATAGTTGGTTGCTTTGTGCCATGTTTAACATCTACAGCTCTAAAATGCAACAGCTTTACTGTCACACTATGTTGCATAAGGAAATGTGTAAGCAAACAAGCTTTGGAGGAATCAATATCAGGAGACTTCCCTCTAAGACAATCAGCCTGTCAGTCTAATATTTGTCTAGCACCAGTTCATAACAACTGTTATATCAGGACACTTTCCATGAAGACATTTTTCAGAAAGAGCAGATCTAGACTGGACTCTTAAATAAAATAATCATTGTGCATCAAACCACTTTATTTGTTATACACTTTATTTAGACATCAAGAAAACTGGACTGGATTCAAAAATATGCATAAATATTTGATCTCAACGATTGAGTTGGACAATCAGAGCTTTAGAACAAAACAGGCTTTTACATATATTGAATATTTTGGACATTTTCAGGCCGTACATGACCGGGTTTAGGATCGGCTGACATGTAATAAGGTATAAGGACAAAAATATAGACAGCAGACTTGGTACTCCGCTCATATTCAGCCTGCTCCGAATCATCTCAATGCCAACTCCAAAAGAAAAGTTGAGCAGAGAGGCCAGGTGAGGTGTGCAGGTACTGACAGCTTTCTGTCTGGTCTGTTTGGAACCAGAGAAACACACTTTAAGAATCCTCATGTAAGTATATAAGATCCAAATCAGAGGAACATATAATCCGATTATGTGCATAACTAACCCGTAAATGTTATTTATTGTGGTGTCAGAGCAGGCCAGTTTAACTATGGAGTAGTTATGACAAAAAATATTGTCAATAATGTTCCCACACAGCTGCAGAGTAGAACTCAAGGACACTGTGCAAACAATATTAAGACAAGCAGCTAACCATGACAATGCAATAAGCACAGCAGCCTTTTTAAATGTCATAAGAGAGTTATATTGCAGAGGATAACAGATGGCAAGATATCTGTCATAAGAAATGACGGCTAAAATATAACGCTCCACATCCACATATG
This sequence comes from Notolabrus celidotus, assembly GCF_009762535.1. NCBI lineage: Eukaryota > Metazoa > Chordata > Actinopteri > Labriformes > Labridae > Notolabrus > Notolabrus celidotus. Next base: position 392,030 of record NC_048277.1, on the reverse strand, counting down.
TGTACAAACAGAAGATCTGCAGGAAACACAAAGGAACAGAAACAGTGTGACTGTCAGAGAGAATCTGAACCAAGAGGAGAGGGAAGAACCATGTACTACCAAACAGCTCATTAACAAACAGACTGCATGGAAATATATACATAGGTTCATGTAAGCTCCTGTTCTTACAGATAACAACAATGAGCAACAGGTTGGCACACAGAATTAACGTGTAGATAAACATTACAATCATGAAAAACAAGTGTTTTAAAACCATGGTTTCAGAAAAGCCACCGAGCCTGAAATGAGAAAAATGTGTAAAATTGCTCATGATTGATCACGACCCATTACCTCATTAACCATAAGCAGAGAACCTGCAGCAGGACCAGGCTGTATGGAGACGTTACACAGACTCAAGATACTTACAGAGCTGGCTCACTTTAATATTGTAAACCCTGTACCTTTAACTCCAGTGGCATGGAGCTGTGCCCGTGCTTCCCCATGTTCACCTGTTTTCAGCTTCAGTAGAGCAGCTGCACATTAAGTGCAGGTGAGTTTACTTTGGATCACCTGATTTGGTTGTGATTAAATACCTTCTAAGACAGTCACATGACTGGCCACAGGTCTGGAACAGCTGAGGGATTCAAAGTGATGACAATAACTCAGAAAACTGAAGATTGACCCCAGGACCTTTGTGGAAAAATACTTCTAGGGCCAAATATGATCAAGTAATATTAAGATAGTGAAGCAGACATCTGAGGGAGTCTGGAAATATTTTATATTATTGTAGCAGAAGTACAGGAGGATTCTTTCTTAGAATCCACAAACAAGCACCTCTTCCTGGAATGACCAGGGACATGGTCAGATAAGGAACACAGACAGGAAACTGACCACTTGGGGTAAACAACTGGATAACCCCGAGATGGATCTGAAGCCATTGAAGTGATGGTTCAACCACTTAGTACGGTAATTAACTGCAAGGTAATCTCCCTGCCGACCAGAGATTGGGCGGTTCTCATGCTCTGGACTATGCTCTCTGTCCAGACCCCCTTTTTCCTTGTTACTTAATATTTTTTCAGATGAGTGGAAGTTCATGCCTCCTTCACCAAATGGAACCAGAGAAGATAAAGGTGTCACATTTAATTCCCCAAAAGTTTCTTTTAGCGGTGAAGACTCTCTCTTCAAGACCACAGGTCATATAATATGATATAATATAATGGAGGGGGAAGATTAACCTCCAACCCCTCCCCTGTCTTTGTCTCAACCTTGGGATGAAAGAGACATCTCTCTAAACGAACTATAATCATTCACCAAAAGATGTGAACAGATTGGGAATTAGTGCTGTGAAAGTTTATTTGAAATGTGTTAAAAAGTTATTTTTGATCTCTAAATTGCTGAGCCTAGGCACCCCGGAGTTAGATACCTCCATGCACATCTTCCTATAAACAAACACACACATGGGCAACACGCACCCCCCCCTCTCACCGAAATGCTCAAACCTTAAGTGTAAGCTCCTGTTCTTACAGATAACAACAATGAGCAACAGGTTGGCACACAGAATTAACGTGTAGATAAACATTACAATCATGAAAAACAAGTGTTCTAAAACCCTGGTTTCAGAAAAGCCACCGAGCGTGAAATGAGAAAAATGTGTAAAATTGATCATGATTGATCACGACCCATTACCTCATTAACCATAAGCAGGGGACCTGCAGCAGGACCAGACTGTATGGAGACGTTACACAGGCTCATTTATATTTTGAGCTCTCATTTGAAATGTTAGTTCCGATTGCTGGGACCGTCTGTGCCTCCCAGTGTTCAGCTTCTTTTGGGTTAACTAAAGCAGCAGAACAATGTTAGCGAGTGCAGATGAGTTTACTGCAGAGCTTGTGTGTTGTTGAGTAAATACCTTCTAAGATAGTCACATGACTGGCCACAGGTCTCACAGATTCAAAGTGATGACAATAACTCAGAAAACTGAAGATTGACCCCAGGACCTTTGTGGAAAAATACTTCAAGGGCCAAATATGAGTCAGGGATTAGATATGCATCCATCAACCTTTGACCCCTTATTACATTCAGGGTAGCAGGGGGGGGGGGGCACATACCCAGGGAGAACACACCCACTCCACACAGAGAGGCACCTGCCCGTCCAGGGATTAAATCCAGGAGCCTTCTTGCTGTGAGGCAACACCTCTATCAGGATTAGATATCAAACAGTGATAATGGGGTAGATTTTTCCAGATTGATCCGAGTTCTGCGTTATCTTAAAGTACCAGTTTATTTTCGTTATGTGTTCTTTGTATCAGAACATGCTAGGCCACAGACCATTGATGGACTCTGTTTCTATGACAACAAATCTGAGGAGTAGAGCTGTTAATTGATCACCACCTAGTGGTGAGATGGATCAGATGGCAAAGAAGGCAATCCTTCGGACCTGGTCACCCTAAAGATGCATTGAGGGTGAGCCGGGGGAACACCTTGTGGGGGCCCCAGTCTGCAGGTCTAGTGGCTCCTACGTAAGATTGTGGAGTAAGATTAATCTAAACATTGATTAAGCAAAACAAAAGGGGGGGGGATCCCACGTATGCACGTACCCAGGGAGAACATCAGGATTAGATATCAAACAGTGATAATGGGGGAGATTTTTCCAGATTGATCCGAGTTCTGCGTTATCTGAACGTACCAGTTGATATACGTTATACAGAGAGACAGAGAAAGAGGTTGGAGTAGGAGCTGAAGACATGCAGACTGGGGCCTCCACAAGGTGTTCCCCCGGCTCACCCTCAATGCATCTTTAGGGTGACCAGGTCTGAAGGATTGCCTTCTTTGCCACTTGATCCATCTCACCACTAGGTGGTGATCAATTAACAGCTCTGCTCCTGGACACTCAGATTCAGATTTGTTGTCATAGAAACAGAGTCCTCATCACCAATGTTTTAAGTAAGATTGGTCTAAACATTGATTAACCAAAACAATGCCCCCCCCCCCCCCCCCCCCCCCCGATCAGCGGTATATCTTTGTGTTCTTTCTCTCTTCACTTTGATAACAAGTGAAGATGGTAAGTTTGAAATGTGTTGAATGACCTCTCTGTGGTGTCTTTTCTGAAAGTACATGGAACGTGTGTGTTGATGCTTGAGCTGATATTAAGCTGAAACCTGGACACTGGACACTTTTTGCACCAAATGTAATATTTGAGTTTGGTTAAATTCTTCCTGTACACAGTTTTTCAGTGTTGAGAACTGAAACAATGATTGTAAGTAACTCTACTAAGGTTTCATTTTTCACACTTGCAGCTTACTCAGACACTGGGCTGTTAAAGTATATACATTTTATCATTATGATGTGCATCTATGTTTTGATGATTTCTGCAAATCTTTTGCTTGTTGTGGTAATCTTTATGAACAGAAGCTTACATAAACCTATGTACATATTTCTCTGCAGTCTGTTTGTGAATGAGCTGTTTGGTAGTACGGGGTTGTTTCCATTTCTCCTGGTTCAGATTCTCTCTGACATTCACACTGTTTCTGCTCCTTTTGGTTTCCTACAGATTTTCTGTTCTTACTCATACGTAACTGTTGAATTTACGAACTTAGCAGTAATATCCTATGACAGATATGTTGCTATATGTTATCCCCTTACAATATAATGTAAATATGACCTCTTTCAAGGTTACCATGCTCATTGCAGTGGTATGGTTACCTCCTTTTTTAGGGGTGTTTGTTACGACTGCTTTGACTGCCTCTTTACAGCTGTGTGGAAACATCATAAATAAAGTCTACTGTTACAACTACTCCATAATTAAACTGAGTTGCTATAACACCAAAACATACAATTATTATGAACTAATTGCTGCTACTTCAATAATTTGTGTTTCACTGTCCGTGACATTTTACACTTACATGAAGATTCTTCAAGTCTGTTATTCTGGTTCCAAACAGACCCGATAGAAAGCTGTCAGTACCTGCACACCTCACCTGGCCTCTCTGCTCGACTATTATTTTGGGGCTTTTTTTCTATTACTAGAAAACAGATTTAATATGAACAGTGTACCGTACATGTTGCAAATATTACTATCATTGTATTTTCTTATTTGCCAACCACTCCTAAACCCTTTAATTTATTAAATATTTTCTTCCGTTCTTTTGGAAAGATTAAAGGGGACATATCACGCTTTTTTCATCAATATATATTGGTCTAAGAGGTCCCCAAAACATGTCTTTAAAGTTTATGCTCAAAAAAACACTTTGAAATCAGATTTTGGCATGCCTGAAAAGTCCTCTTCTTCATTCCTCATCAGAACACTCTGTTTTCCCTCTGACCACGCCCCCTCCGGAAGTGGATGTGCCTCGGCTCTCCAGCACGTTGATCTAATGTTTACATGTTGGCTGAATATACACGGCTGCTCAGAGATCGCGTTACTTCAACCCTCTGAATCTGATCCTGACGGAGAGGCGCCTGTAGCAGGACCTTTCTGAAGGATTGGTCACAGATTTAGTGTTTCTTGTTGTTTTATTTGTCAGTATGTCGACGTGTGTGTTGAGCATCGTTGAACGCAGCAGTCTTGTTGCATGTAGAGCATAAGCAACGCTTGACTCGGTCTTGTTCTTTAGCCATTGGCATATTTATTGAGGCCAAAAGGTTTCATCATAAAATACTTTCATAGTAACGGAGCTGCAGGTGCCGTACCTGCTCTCCTCTTCATCAATACAACAACTGCGCATGGGACGTGATGACGTCACATCTGAACACGTTCAATATAACATTAAGCAGAACATTGCAGTACACTGAGCAAGGGCGCCATCTGGTGACAACATTTAACAGTGTGTCTTGGTACACAGCTACAGCTACAGCTACAGCTACAGCTACAGCTACAGCTACAGCTACAGCTACAGCTACAGCTACAGCTACGAACATATAGCTATGTGGCTATGCAAATTAGCTCTAGCACTTATCCATGACAAATAAAAATCATCCACTATATCTTCAAATCTGCAGACGTGGGGAGTAAAACCGACCTTTGTGTTCATTAAGACAGCCTACAACTAGCATGCCTCCCTCCTAAGCTCCTTGTTAGCACACATGTGTGCAGGTAATGAAAAACGGGGGAGGGATTCAGTATTAATTTATACAGTCTATGGACTGAACAAGCTCCGAGCTCTGACTCCGTGACAGACCGGATATTGTTGTTACGTAACAAAAACACTGAAGTCTGAAACGGCTCGTTTCACACACATTTACAGAAAGGTGGAGAAATCAGAACAGGGGCAGAATGGATTTTTTTCATTCTCGGGGGGTTTGTAGACATGCCAGGGAAACATATTTCAGGTAGAGAACCATTAAAAAGTCCATTTTGCATGATATGTCACCTTTAAAACATCCAACTGATCTAGTTGATCCATGGCACTGAGTCTTGAATAGAAAGGTAAATCATCCTCAGTATGAATCTATTTCACTGACAAAATGTGTGGAAATGTAAGAAATGTCTGTGTGTGATAAAATATGCTGCATAAAATAATTTGTATTTGATGGACTTTGGTCGAATATTTCTATTTTTACAATGATTTTACAGTTCAGCAGTCTTTTGTTGGTCAACACTTTGGCACTTCTTTAGTTTTGTAAACTGATTATCAGTTCGTATACAATAAATATTGTCATGAAGTTATATTACTAGTCTAAGACTACTTTGAGATTCTCTTTCATTGACTTCTACCACTTAATGGGTTTATTTATTTGTGGATTAATAAATATTACCTAACAGTTTATCAGTACATGAAATCGCTAGTCCTATCACCATTTGGACTTTATGTAACACTTAAGCTATTTGATTAACTGTATACAAATATCGCCATCTCTTGTATCAGTCCTGTGATCTGGATTTTATTCTGGATGGTCCTGTGGTTTGTGAAAATGCTGCACTCAGAATTTCTCACTTTGCTCTGAGTTATGACTCAAAGCTGGTATCTGTAGTAAGGGAGTGGCCTGATCCAAATGACATCTCACAACTGCGCCGCCTCCTGGATCTGGCCTCTTATTACTCCCAACTTATCAAAGACTTTGCTACCATTGCCAGCCCCTGGCACCGACTGACTTAGAAAGGCCAAGTGTACCAGTGGACCTAATACTGTGCAGCCTCCTTTGGGCAGTTAAGGTAGGTGCTAGCTGAGGCCCCAAAAAATGGCTTACTCAGACCCCAAACAGCCTTTAGATGTGGACACAGACACCGGCAATGTGGGCATTGGAGCTGTGCTGTCCCAGGAGGGAAAGCTTGGGGAACTGGTCATTGCATATTACAGTCACCCCGTCAGCAAGATAGAGAGGAACTACTGCATCATACGCTGGGAGCAGCTAGCTGCATCCTAGACAGTTTCGTCCATAACTGTATGGGCAGAGATTTCTATTGAGCACTGTTCATGCTCCCATGCATGGAGTTGGTCATCTCCATGCAAATGCAAACTCAAACGCAAATGCCTTCTCTCGACGGCCCTGTGAGGAGGACAAACGCAATACAGCTGGCGAGCTGAGGACAGGAAAAATGTCTGCGTGGTGGTCGTGCTCCAAATCAGTGCTGCAGATAGAGATTGACTCCCAAACAGCTTGTGACACAAACTTTGAGCTCATTGATCCCAAATAGTGTCACCAAGACCAGAGCCTGTTCCTCCCAGTGTCCAGGTCTGGGTGGGGACCTGTCAGTGATCAGTGTAAGCAGCTGTTTCAGCATTGGACCCCAAGACCAAAGCCCTCTACTCTCAATGCCAAAACAGTTTCCTATACCGTCATTGGAGGTCACACGGAGGCCACTGTAATCTCATCCAGCTCCTGATTCCTGCCAGCTGAGACAAACTGTCCTTCAGCTTGTCCATAGAGAAGTGGGGGCCAGTCACTCCAGAGTTGCCAAGACTTCACATCAGTTGAACCACTACAGCTGAAGCGTGGTCAATGACATCTTTTATTGGTTTAGAGCACAGTGACTAGGTCTGGAACTGTGAGGCCATTGTGTTCAGAGAAGTTTGCCAATGACTGGGTATCAATGAGGCTCAAATAACTTCACTGCACCCATGGCGTGATGGTTTGGTGAAATGGTTTAACCACACACTGGCCACCCAACTTGCAATTTTGACCAACCATTGGCGATGGGACTGGGACTAACATCAAACAAGCCCTGGCCTAGGCTGTTACACAGCAAAAAAGGCCTAAAACTTTGAACCTGTCGCTGTGGTGGGGGTTTATAGTCCAGAATGGAAGAAAAGTCTCCCCAAAAGTTGACAAGTCACAGGAGTGGGCCCTATACAGTCCTAGGGAGACTGTTAGATGTGGTTTATCAGGTCAAGCTGGTGATACTCCAACGTGACTGTCTTTGGAATTATGGGACAGGTAACTTGTGAAATGTATCTGTAAATCCCTGCACAGTTATCAAGATGTTATGTTACACTATGTGTTCTGTTAATGTTGTGTCAGGCACACAGTCAGCACATGCCGTTATTAAGTGGAGGAAGGTTGAACCATGAGTGACAGTTATACGTCTATGGAGAATGTGTGCCAGTTGTTCATACCGGCTGCTCCACCTGTTCGATGTGCAAAACAGTCCTGCATGTTTCTGTGCTGAACTATCCACTAACAGTTACCACCAGCACTCATCAGATTGTAAATAGTTCACACTCCAAGCGCGAACACTTTCCATGAAGACATTTTACATAAAGAGGAGATCTAGACTGGACTCTTAAATAAAATAACCATTGTGCATCAATCCACTTTATTTATACAGCTTCAAATAGCATTTAGACATGCAGAACACTTTACCAAAACCTTACTGTGTTGAAATCCGAGCTGTTGGCTCAGGGCAAATGGAACTGTCAACACATTAAACACATACACAGTTCATCTAAATGAGACACACTAGGATTCAACAAGTGTTTACATTTGCTCTTCAAAAACCAGCTCAGCTGTTTGTGCTGTTATCAAGTGCATGTTTGATTTCTTGTATGACAGTACAGTGACCCTTAGACATCAAGAAAACTGGACTCATTAAAAGGTATTCATAAATATTTGATCTCAACGATTGAGTTGGATAATCAGAGCTTTAGAACAAAACAGGCTTTTACATATATTGAATATTTTGGACATTTTCAGGCCGTACATGACCGGGTTTAGGATCGGCTGACATGTAAGAAGGTATGAGGACAAAAATATAGACAGCAGACTTGGTACTCCGCTCATATTCAGCCTGCTCTGAATAACTTCGAAGCTAATTCCAAAAGCAAAGTTGAGCAGAGAGGCCAGGTGAGGTGTGCAGGTACTGACAGCTTTTTGTCTGGTCTCTTTGGAACCAGAGAAACACACTTTAAGAATCCTCATGTAAGTATATAAGATCCAAATCAGAGGAGCAATAACTGTCAATGCACTAATAAAGAGCCCGTAAATGTTATTTATTGTGGTGTCAGAGCAGGCCAGTTTGACTATGGAGTAGTTATTACAGTAAACATTGTCAATAATGTTCCCACACAGCTGCAGAGTAGAACTCAAGGACACTGTGCCAACAACAGAAAGACAAGCAGCTAACCATGACACTGCAATAAGCACAGCAACCTTTTTAAATGTCATAAGAGAGTTATATTGCAGAGGATAACAGATGGCAAGATATCTGTCATAAGAAATGACGGCTAAAATATAAAACTCTACACAAAAATATGAGTACACACAGAAGATCTGCAGGAAACACAAAGGAACAGAAACAGTGTGACTGTCAGAGAGAATCTGAACCAAGAGGAGAGGAAGGGACCCCGTACTACCAAACAGCTCATTAACAAACAGACTGCATGGAAATATATACATAGGTTCATGTAAGCTCCTGTTCTTACAGATAACAACAATGAGCAACAGGTTGGCACACAGAATTAACGTGTAGATAAACATTACAATCATGAAAAACAAGGGTTTTAAAACCCTGGTTTCAGAAAAGCCACCGAGCCTGAAATGAGAAAAATGTGTAAAATTGCTCATGATTGATCATGACCCATTACCTCATTAACCATAAGCAGAGGACCTGCAGCAGGACCAGACTGTATGGAGACGTCACACAGACTCAAGATACTTACAGAGCTGGCTCACTTTAATATTGTAAACCCTGTACCTTTAACTCCAGTGGCATGGAGCTGTGCCCGTGCTTCCCCATGTTCACCTGTTTTCAGCTTCAGTAGAGCAGCTGCACATTAAGTGCAGGTGAGTTTACTTTGGATCACCTGATTTGGTTGTGATTAAATACCTTCTAAGACAGTCACATGACTGGCCACAGGTCTGGAACAGCTGAGGTATTCGAAGTGATGACAATAACTCAGAAAACTGAAGATTGACCCCAGGACCTTTGTGGAAAAATACTTCTAGGGCCAAATATGATCAAGTAATCTAAAGATAGTGAAGCAGACATCTGAGGGAGTCTGGAAATATTTTATATTATTGTAGCAGAAGTACAGGAGGATTCTTTCTTAGAATCCACAAACAAGCACCTCTTCCTGGAATGACCAGGGACATGGTCAGATAAGGAACACAGACAGGAAACTGACCACTTGGGGTAAACAACTGGATAACCCCGAGATGGATCTGAAGCCATTAAAGTGATCGTTCAACCACTTAGTACGGTAATTAACTGCAAGGTAATCTCCCTGCCGACCAGAGATTGGGCGGTTCTCATGCTCTGGACTATGCTCTCTGTCCAGACCCCCTTTTTCCTTGTTACTTAATATTTTTTCAGATGAGTGGAAGTTCATGCCTCCTTCACCAAATGGAACCAGAGAAGATAAAGGTGTCACATTTAATTCCCCAAAAGTTTCTTTTAGCGGTGAAGACTCTCTCTTCAAGACCACAGGTCATATAATATGATATAATATAATGGAGGGGGAAGATTAACCTCCAACCCCTCCCCTGTCTTTGTCTCAACCTTGGGATGAAAGAGACATCTCTCTAAACGAACTATAATCATTCACCAAAAGATGTGAACAGATTGGGAATTAGTGCTGTGAAAGTTTATTTGAAATGTGTTAAAAAGTTATTTTTGATCTCTAATGCTGGGCTTACACCAAACGATTTTCACAGTCTCAGACTAAAAATTGAAAATCTTCAGTAAACCTGGGAGTTTTGGTGGAGTCACAGCGCGCCCCCGTCTGCTCGATCGTTAGGTTTAAGGTGGTAGTCTGCGCTGTTTTCTATCAGTCTTCTCCTAGTCTTTTATCGCAAGTCGCAGTGACGTAACACAATCAACAACCAATAGATGAGCTCTGACAAAAGCGGAAACAGGAAACCGTACATTCAAAGTGGAGGAAAACATGGAGGAGCGTGAGAGAGAAGTACCGGCGGTGAAACGACGAAAGTGGACCGTCCAGAAGGAGGAGCGGATGGTTGAGCTGTGGGCAGATCAGCCCTGCCTGTTCGACATAAACTCTCGTACATACCACGACAGAGTTGAAAAGGACATATCGGAAATAACACAACATAATAAACATTCCACCATTCCCCCCCCTCTCCCGCCTCCCTTCCACCCCCTTATTTTAATGCACCTCACTAGATACTGATATAGGTAAAGACATGGGGTGGGGGGTGTGGGTTGGGTGGACCGGTTTTATACTGGGGGGGGGGGGGCAGATTGTGGTGCAGTAGTGCGCTACGGCTCTCCCCCCTCTCTCCCGCCCCCCCATCCGCCCCCCTATTTTAATGCACCTCACTAGATACTGATATAGGTGAAGATATAGGGTCGGGGGGGCGGGTTTTATATGGGGGGTGGGCGGCGGATTGTGATGCAGTAGTGCACTACGGCTCTCCCCCCCTCTCTCCCGCCTCCCTTTCTGCCCTCCCTATTTTAATCCACCTCACTAGCAAACATACATACAATGAAAAAACAAACAAAACAAAATTCAAATCATATCACACACACACAGATCAGGTTTGGCGGGGCCTTAGTGTTTGGCTCAGCCCTACTCGTTGGGGCTCCATCGGGGCTGGGTGGGTGGCTGGTGTCCCTGTCACCCTCCGTCCCCCTGCTGCCCCGCCCCTGTGGGGGCCTGGTCCGCGGCTGCCCTCGGGCCGGGTTTCCCGGGGTTCCCTCGCGGTCCTCTTGGGGGGGTGGGGGGGTGCGCAGCTGGGGGGGTGTTACTACGGCAGCCATTGGGGTGTCCCTCCATGCCCCCGCGGCCTGGTCCATCAGTCGCAGGGCGTGGGTGGGGGGCGCGGCTGGGGGGAGTGGTCGGGCCGTCTGGGGCGGGCAGGGGGGATTGGCCCTGCCGCCTCCGCCCTCCCCCCGCTCCGGCGCGCCGGTTGGCGGGCTCTGGTCCTGGTCCTGCCCGTCTGCCTGGCTGTCTGCTCCTGGTGCCGGGCCCCCTCGGCCCTGGTGGCTCCTTTGGCTCCGTCTTGGGGGGCTGTGGGGGCGGTGTTGTGGGGGTGTCCCTTGGGGGGGCTGCGGGATCTCTCCCCCCCCGCCCCCCTTTCCTCCTACTGGGTGACCTGGGGGTCGCCCTGGGTGCTCCGGCGGTACCTGTTTGCTTCCGGTCTGGGTCCTTGGCTTGTCCCCTGGCCTGGGTCTCCCGCGGCGGGTTGGGTCCTTCGGTCTGACTGCTCTCGCGATATTTTTATTTTTTTTGGCCCACCTAGGTGTGCACGCCCTCTTTTACAGAACATGATATTAGCTGCCAATAAAAGATAGGCCAGAGTTCTAAGAGGGATGGTGATGGTCGCATGCACACAGTCACAAGCACAGAAGAAAAAGGCTTTCTTTCTTTTCTTTTGCTGCAAGAATAAATTGCATTAATATTTGACAGTTTGTGACAAACATGACACAAACCAGAAATATATATGCAGACAAGAGAAAGAGAAAAAAAAAAAAAAAGCAATGGACCGAGATAGCAGAAGCCTTGCAAATGCCCGGTAAGTGTGCAAGTAGCTAACACGCTAATAACGTTAGCTCTGTATTGAACGGCATAACGTGCTAGTTAGCTCATGTTTGCTCGTGATGTTACTTTAATAAGAGCACGAACGAGAGACAACATATGCGGGAGTGAGCAAACTTAACTTTATACAAAGAAAATAAACATGTCGTTTGGGCTAATGCAACCAATTTATGTTTCAGTTGCTGAGGTGAAAACAAGGAGCCTGTCTCTGAGGACACAGTTTAGCCGTCTCCTACGACCTCGACCAAGTGGAAGTGGGGAAAAGACTCTCACTTCCAAACAGAAGTGGATCTTGAGAGGTTTGGACTTTCTCAAACCGTTCGTCACCCCTCGTAACACTGAGACCAGTCTTGTTGTGAGTATTCACCATGCTCTATAGCACACTGTGTTCGTAATTTGTTTTGTTGTACAGCACTTTGGGTTCAATTTCTTGTATAAGGGTGCTATAAAAGAAAAATAAGTATTGTTTTAGTCCAAAATTGGTATTGATATAGCTTCATAGCCCCCCTGACTGGATATGGTTGCTCTAAAGTTACCACCACTGTACTTTCAAACAGATTTTGAAGTCTATACAACAGTATAATAAATGATGGAAAACCACAAAAAATGGCAAATTAATGTGTTTAAACAAATGATCTCTGTATAGTATCAATAAACTTTTGATAATGTTTCCAAACTGCTAATAGAATTTCCACTATTATGACAAATACTTTGTCAATCTTATCCAACAGATTGAAGATGATGAGACAGACACACAGGGGACAATGGCTGATGATGAGGTATCCTCTCTCGTTGAAAATTCTTCTCTGGACAAGGACATCACAGAGTCTGTGTTCAGGCCTTGTACACCAGGCTCATCAAGGTCCTCAAGCCCACCACCATCAGAGCCCAGAGTCCACCAGTCTTTAAACAAAAAAGCAAGACGTGTCAGTGACAATGAAATTGAGCTTGAGAAGCTTGAATTGCTGAAAGAGATGTCCAAAACTGTTAGATGTGGTTTCAACACAGAAAAAGATGATAAAATAGAAGAAGAGTTAAGCTTTGGACGGCAGGTTGCAGTTGAGATCAGTCACATCAAAGATGCAACTTTAAAAACAAGAGCCAAAAAAAAAGTCATGACTATACTGTATGACTTTCAAGAAGCAGATCAACAGCAACTGACAGGCACGGCACAATACAGGCCACAACCTAATGATCAGCTTAACTTTTGGCCACAGCCAACAGCATCACAATACATAACTCAGGGTCTGCAAAATAGTCAAGTCCAGCCTTACATTCGTCCTCAGGCATTACAACCACCACCATCACACCAGCACACACACAGCCTACCTCAGGGGCAACCAAGTTTCATGCAACTCCTTGAAGACAGTGAAGATAATTAAAACAAGTTTGAGTTTATATAGTTAACATTGTGTATATTGTTTACATTTTACAGTTGAGGTACTGTTTTATATTTCATTTGTTCCGATGTGTAAATTACACAGGAAGTATATGTTTAAATAGTGCTGATGTTCAGACACTTGCATAACTGAAACACAATGTTTCAACTAGAGTATTTTTTTGGCACTTTTACCTCACAGTTAATGTGGCTGAAAATGCTGTTCTTTTCAGAATGTTGTGTATGCACTGTGAAAATGGCATTTTGCTGTGAATATCATTTTTTCTAAGTTTTAATTCCAAAGATTGTAGCCTGTGTTTGCTCCAGTGTGGAAGTGCCTATTCTTCTCAGAATAACAAATAAACAATTTTTCAATAAGTACTTGATTTTAATTTAACTTATTTGCTTTACAACAAAAAAAGCACAATGGTGATTTATCCGATACCAGTACAATACAACAGTACAGTTGAGCCAGTACAACAGAAGTTTTTTCCTTTTTAAATTAAAAAAGGCAGACTTGAATACAAACATTTACAGTATTTCCATAATATAGAGGAGTGTGTCCCTATGAGAACATAGTCACAAAATAGATTTTGAATGGGGGAATAACAGGCAGTCAGGGATATTGCATCATTGCACTTGTGCACACATTATATGTGGTGCTCCTGCCATGGCACTTGGCCTTCTGGTGAGTTGAAGTACTCCTTCATCATGTCCCTCAGATCTTTAGCCCTTTGTGTTGGATTGCGTGCTCTGTTGTTTGCCAGATCATGGAACGCCCACTGGCCTTCTTGCCTCCAGGATCCAGGGATGAATTCATGGTCATCAGTTTCTCGGTCTGTCAAGGTAGGCGGCACATAGGGCTCTGATCTGTGTGCTCTCAAGAAATTGTGGATCACACATGAGGCAAGTGTAATTTTGACGACCTTGTCCGGATCTAGACTAATGGTTGTTCTGAAGACCCGGAGCCTGTTGGCAAGAATTCCAAATGCGTTTTCCACAACCCGCCTAGCTCTCGACAACCTGTAGTTGTAGATTCTCTGGTCATGGTCTAGCTGTCGGTGTGAAAATGGCTTCTGTAGATCAGAGCGTAGGGGAAATGCATCATCTGCAACAAGCATGTATGGCATGACAGTCTCTGTGTTAGGGAGGGGTTCTGGTGGGGGTACATTGAGAAGGCCTGCTTCCATTGCTCTGCGGAGGTCAGAGTGGGCAAACAAACCACCATATGACAGTCTGCCCTGGGCCCCTACACACACATACACAAATTTGTACTGTGCATCCACAACTGCCATTAATACCACAGAAAAGCGGCCTTTGTAATTGCGGAAAGTGCTGCCCGAATGACCAGGGGGCTGTATATAGATGTGTTTGCCATCCAGTGCACCCAGGCAATTTGGGTACTGCCACTTCTCAAAGAAGTCTGCGGCAATAGCTCTCCAGGCAGCCTCTGATGTTGGTGTCTTCAAAACAACGGAAAACACACATATCCAGTACGCCTCAATTAGTGATAATGTTTCATTTACATATGGTTACTGTCCAATGTAAGAGCACAGATGTTTTGTTAAGTTTTAGTGTTTCACCTTGAGGTAATCCTCCTTCATGACCTCATAGAGAGCCTCACACGTGGAGAGGATGATCTGTGATACAGTCGTGCTTCCCATGCGGTATTGGAAACCCAGAGATTTAAAGGTTTCACCTTGAATGGAAACAGTACACAAATACAAGACTTACCATTTAACTGTAACAGAGCAGGTGGAGACATGCAGAATTACAGTTGTGTGTGAAAGTTTGTGCACCCCTTTAAAAACAGCATATGATATGGTAATATTTTAATTGAAAAGGTGAAAAATTCTCTTGGGTATATGGAAAAAGGACATTTTTATGCATATCTACATTTTATTTCGTAAATTGAACAAATACAAAATAAAAAACAGCATTTTGGCATTTGAAAAAGTGTACGCATCCTAAGATGAGATGAAATAATGTTTTTATTTCTGTATTTTTGTTCAATTCATGAAATAAAATGTAACTATGCATTTTTTCTTGATATTGCCTTTTTTCCATATACCAGGCATCAGTGATTTTTCTATGATCTATTAAATTTTGGGAGGCTGGGGTAAAAACAGGAAGGTGTTGGCCTTTCTACGGTAGCAGTGGTAATGTCCTTCATACAAACCTGTGGCCAAAAATCTCAGTGTCACAGACAGTCGCTCCCTTGCACTGATGGCCATCCGAAAACGGGTGTTTTGCTTTGTTATTAGTGGTTGTACTTTTTCTAATAAGAAGTCGAAGTCCTTGGATGTCATGCGGAGCAATTCTTTAAATCCATTTCTGTCGTTTGCCTGGTTAAAAGTGCCAGAAGCCAGAAGAAGAGAAAAAAGAGTTTATGCTCTTTGATAACCTTTGCCAGGACAATATGAATCAGATGTTATGTGAGTGTCATTATATGCATAAGAGGTCTACATGGACATTGTCATAAAGGTTGGGTGGGATTAAAAAAATATAGTTTGTTTAATCTCTGACAGTGTAGTCAACATAATACTTTGAAGTTTTTCTAACTGATCATTCCAAATGACAATAGTTAACAGTATTGTTATCACTCACCTCCAGTTCCTTCTGTAGGACGGAAAGACCTTTGTGTCCCCTTCCATATAACCAGGGCCGTGCCCACATTCTGCGTCTTCTCCTGTTCTTTTTGTTGTTTTTTTCAGCACAAACCACTGCACAAACTAGAGCAGCTGTAGCCAAAAGCTGCTTCTCCTTCATTTTGTGAGCTTCTACTCAGAGCATGATGGGAAAAAATTGCATGGTGGGAAAAAAATGCTGAAATAATCTAGTTGTAGTCTTGTAAATAGTGACCCTGCAAGATTCACAGTCTCAGTCTGAGACTAGACTGTGACTAAAAACTCTAAAAGCATGTCTTTAGATGTGAGCAGGTGTGAGCTGATAGTTTTCCATGAGTCTTTTCCAAATCTTTTCAAAGTCTTCTGATGTATGGGTAGCATAACTTGCTGATCCTAGGCACCCCGGAGTTAGATACCTCCACGCACATCTTCCTATAAACAAACACACACATGGGCAACACGCACCCCCCCCTCTCACCGAAACGCTCAAACCTTAAGTGTAAGCTCCTGTTCTTACAGATAACAACAATGAGCAACAGGTTGGCACACAGAATTAACGTGTAGATAAACATTACAATCATGAAAAACAAGTGTTCTAAAACCCTGGTTTCAGAAAAGCCACCGAGCCTGAAATGAGAAAAATGTGTAAAATTGCTCATGATTGATCACGACCCATTACCTCATTAACCATAAGCAGAGGACCTGAGGCTTCATCCACTAGATCTTCAAATCTGCAGACGTGGGGAGTAAAACCGACCTTTGTGTTTATTAAGACAGCCTACAACTAGCATGCCTCCCTCCTAAGCTCCTTGTTAGCACACATTTGTGCAGGGAATGAAAACAGAGGAGGGATTCAGTATTATTTTATACAGTCTATGGGCTGAACAAGCTCCGAGCTCTGACTCCGTGACAGACCGGATATTGTTGTTACGTAACAAAAACACTGAAGTCTGAAACGGCTGGTTTCACACACATTTACAGAAAGGTGGAGAAATCAGAACAGGGGCAGAATGTTTTTTTTTCATTCTCGGGGGGTTTGTAGACATGCCAGGGAAACATATTTCAGGTAGAGAACCATTAAAAAGTCAATTTTGCATGATATGTCACCTTTAACTCGGCGAGCCAGGATTGCAGTTAAGATGCGCAGATCATAATTAAGCAC
The DNA here is from genome assembly GCF_009762535.1 of Notolabrus celidotus. NCBI lineage: Eukaryota > Metazoa > Chordata > Actinopteri > Labriformes > Labridae > Notolabrus > Notolabrus celidotus. Next base: position 374,951 of record NC_048277.1, on the reverse strand, counting down.
TGATATAGGCCTGTAGGACTGGCATTCGGTGGGATCTTTACCCTCCTTATGTATTACCACAACTGTAGCCTCTGTCCAGGATGGTGCCATAGTTTTTGTCTGTAATGCATGGTGATATGCTTTCAACAACAGGGGGATAATATATCTTTAAACGTTTTATAAAACTCATTAACATAGCCGTCTGGCCCTGGACTTTTGTTGTTTTTAAGTGTAGAAATGACCTGCTTAATCTCACATTCCTTAATCGGCTCGTCCAATTTCTTCGCTGTTGATTCTGACAGTTCATCTAGTTTTATGCGATTAAGAAATTCTTCCAATTTGTCATTGTCAGAACAGGTGTCTGTACTCTTATACAAGGACTTGTAGAATTCTGCAAAGGATTCTGCTATTTTGTCGGGTTTTGTAACTAGGGTACCCTGGGATTTTATTTTCTGTACCATATTAGATGCTTGTTGTTGTCTTAACCTAAATGCTAGAAGCCTACTTGACCTGTTTCCATATTCATAATATTTCTGATTTGTGAATCTTAGGGCTCCCTCGATCTATTGAGCTATTGAGTTCTCTACGGGTTGTATTCAAATCTTTTAAAAGACTGGTTGATGCAGATTGTTTGTGCTTATGTTCAAGGTCCTTTATTTTATCTTCCAATTCTCGCTGTTTAGCCTCCTTCTTTTTCTTCTTAGCACATGTAAATGAGATAATCCGGCCTCGAATGCATGCCTTAGCACAGTCCCATAGGATAAGGGGTGAAGTTTCAGATACATTGTTAAACTCTTAAGTATTCCTTAAAACCCTCAAAGACCGAGAAGGCCGCCGGCGGCCACAAATAGCTCTTCTTCTTAAATGTTTAATAACTTTTGAACCGCTGATCCTATCAACAAGCTTTAAAAACTCAGTTACAGCCATAGACTGTATAAAATATGGACGTAGTATCCGTGACGTCACCCATCTGTTCCTGAGAGCTGTTTTGAAGCAAATCGACGGCGGCAGCCATATTGGTAATGCGGAACTCAACTAGGCAGAGTGTGACGTAGTGTGAGTCTCTTAGCCAATGGCTGTGTGTTCCCGACCGGGAGTCACGTCAGTCATGTCCTTATTTGGGCAAAACTCATAATCTTAATATCTTCTTAACCGTCACGTTAGAAAAAAATTCACCCCCCGTACAGTGTGTGTCATTAGAGAGATTAGCGTTGTAGGGCCAAGCCGGTTTTTGAACCAGGCTGTAAACATGTTTATTAATGCTGCAAAGATCGTCTTTTTCCCATTCATATCTATGTGGTTTCCGGTGTTTCTGCAGCCAGCCTCAAGCGGATTTTCGATGTATTGCAGTTTATATCACTTCCGCATTGGCTTCATCGTTTGAGACCAGAGTTTGCCGCTTGGTTACAGCGGACATTCTCCGCTTTCCATCGATACCTCATTTGTCTCATTTGCATATTCAACGGCTGCGTGGTGACCGTGATGACGCCATCACATTTTGCAGCATTGATTCGTCAGGGAAACCTCTGTAGTTTCTTCCTCTGAGCCAATTGGCAATAGGTGTAGATGCTTAGTCCCACCCCTGTGTATCGATTGGTTCAAAATGTAAATGTCCAGGATGTGTTTCGCCATGACAACCTTCTACTCCACCAATAAATGTGTTTTTTGGGGGAAATTTGAATGTAAAGAGCGGAAAACAAGACGGAGAATCCGTATACAAAACCGGACAGCAAAATCGAACAGATTTGCACGTTATTTGAACTCAACACAAAATAGAAATGACAACACGAAGGTACACAACAGAAGAGGCACTATGTCTAATTTTATCAAATTTAGCCGAGGAGTCATCTGATTCTGACGCAGACACAGCTGGGGCAGAGAGGAGGAGTGCAGCAGCTGCATCAATCCTTTCCAGGACATATATAGTATATATGTTTCTGTAATTTATGTGTATAATTGGTGAAGATCATCTGCACTTTTTGCTAATTTTTACTAAATAATTTACAGCTCTCTCATTATGTTCATAGTTAGTGAAAATAATTTGTTTATTTGCACTAAGTGTATTTCAATTCATTTATGAACACAGTTTCCACTATTTGTGACCATGTTTGCATGTGTTCATGATCAGAATGTATTTATCTGAAAAGGCCCTTTTACCTCTGTGCCCTAATTTATGATATAATAACATCTCTACTTACTCTAAGACCTTTTTTACACATATCCACAGGGTCAGTAAATCAAACATAAGAATACACCTGCTTTTTCCACTAAAAACGTCTTAGAAAATGCTATAACAAATGGCTGTATCTTGCTCAGTAAAGGTTTGATAGTGAGAAAAATTTACTTGGAAGTCTAAAACACCTAAGTACAACTTTCTAACAAAACAAAACAAAACTTCCTGATGTTTTGTCTGAGTTCACAGTAAAAAATGACCTAAATTTCCAGACGATTTTTAAAAAACTTAAGTATTTTCATCCATTATCAGACAAAACTGAAGTAAAACTGGTACTTTAAATGCAGCACAGTGCAAGATAAGGTTCTCCTGAATAAAATGATGTATGGCACTTGATGCTGAGTGCTTCAATAGGTTAGAAAAACAAGAAAAATACAGGAGAGTCTGGCGCCCCCAAAAACGGTCTAGGTCTTTAAGGGTTAAGCTCTGCTGTAATGAAGGAAATCAATTCTTTATCATTTATGAGTGATGCGTTAAATCGCCACTGCCTGGGAGTTGGTCTGTGACCTATATCCCACTTTAATTTAACAGGGGCATGGTCAGAGAGAGTTATAGGTAGTATCTCAATATATGTGATCCTATGTAAATCTTTTTTGGGGGTGAAAAAATAATCAATCCTTGAATAGGATGCGTGTCTATTTGAAAAAAAAGTGAAATCTCTATTTCTCGGAAATGTGCTCCTCCATATATCCACAAGGCCTGATTCCTGATAGGTATTTGAGCATTGTGCTCATTTTGGACAATGGGGCTTTGGCGGAAGGTTGGCGATCTAAAAGCTGCGACATGACACAATTAAAATCCCCACCCATTAATAATAATCCAGAGCTATACTTTAGAATCACGTTAAAAAGTGTTCTGATGAAGCCTGGTTCATCTTCATTCGGAGCGTAAACGTTTAGCAAGGATACCTCCACGTCATCAATAAGACCATTAACTAGAATATATCTCCCCTCATTATCTTTGTGTACCAGTGTTTGTATGAAAGTAATTTGTCTGTGTAGAAGTATGGCTACACCCCTCCTTCTCCCAGATCGATGCGAAGAATAGTAAACTTTGTCTGCCCATGACTTTTTTAACTTTTCATGTTCTACATCAGATAAGTGGGTTTCCTGTAAGAATGCAATTTGACATCTCATCTGTTTCAACTGGTGAAGGATTTTCTTCCTTTTTACAGGACTGTGAAGACCCTTCACATTATAACTTATAACATTAAGTGTGTCCATTATTTAAAGTCTGTATTCTGAGCTTTGACCTCCCATTGCTCGAGCAAAGAGAGACGGGAAGCAGACAAAAGGTCAGCATCTAGACCATATGTGTCAAACTCAAGGCCGTGGCATTATCTTTGGCCTGCGAGATAATATCAAATTATTTATAGAGCTGGCCCAACAGTATTTTGCACGCACCACTAAAACTACAAGTCCCACAATGCACTGCATGTCAATCGAGGGCCCGCACGCGAGAGCCGCTACCCGACTCTGCTCATCATCAGCCTTATGAAGCGAGTCACCTGCAGTCAACTTTCAGCTTTCCCTCTCCCCCAAAAATGGCTAAATGAAAGGTGGACTTTGAAAACAGGGGGGTTCAAGATAGGTGGGAGGCAGAGTATATGCATGTGCGCAACAGAGGAACTTTTGGGATTAAGATCAATGCATGGCACAACTACGGGGAAAGATCTCTATGAAGAGGTATCCAGATGTGTAAATGAAATGAGGCTGCCTTTGGATAAACGTGTGGGACTGACGACGGATGAGCGCCCGTGAAGTGCAGGCAAAAGAGTGGATTAGTGGGCAGGATCCTGGAGAAGATGCGGGAGGAAAACAGCGCAGGTGAGCTGACAGTTTATCACTGCATCATACATCAGGAATCGCTGTGTGGCAAAGCCTTGAAAATGGACCATGTGATGAGCACCGTAACACGAGCAGTTAACTTCATAAGAGCCATAGGTTTAAATCAGCGCCAGTTCCAGTCTTTTCTGGAGGAGTTGGGTTCAGAATATGGTGACTTGCCCCATCACACAGAGGTGCGATGGCTAAGCCAAGAAAAAGTGCTGTAAAGGTGTTTCGAGTTGCGTCTGTCAGTTCATGGAGAGCAAAGGGAAAGACACAACAGAGCTCCGCGATACAAAGTTGCTGTGTGAAGAGGCGTTTCTGTGATCTCAATGCGCTCAACCTGCAGCTTCAGGGGCGGGGCCGTGTGATCACAGACGCTGCAGTGAGGGCTTTTAAAACCACACCCCCGTGTGGGACACGCAGATGTTGCAAGAAAACTTGAGCCATTCTCCGTGCTGCCAAACTACCTGTGTGAACAACTGTTCTCTTTGATTAGGTTAAACAAAACATCTCACAGGAGTCGTCTTACTGATGAACACCTTCACTCAATCCTGAGGATTTCCTCAGCTCAGAGCCTGACCCCAAACATTGATAAACTTGCATCCAAGATGAGATGCTGAGTATCTGGCTTAGACTAGTGTGCATCACAGAGCAGCAGACTGAGCTTTAATATTTCCTTTTTGCACTTTTTCCTGCTACCAAAGGGCATTTTTTGTTTTCTTTGCAGAACTTTTTTTGCTAATGTTGTTGGCCTGTGGAAAAATATTTTCAAAAGAAATTAGTAAAGCTCGTTCATTAGATAAGCTGCAGATTGAGCAATAAGAAATGATTGCAACATATTTTTCATTTTTTAAATGTTTATAGGCAATAACTTAAGCTTTGCTAGGTTCAATGTTCAACATGTGCAATAAGTTCATTTCAATAAGTTTTGTAATAAACATTAAACCAGTCCGGCCCCTGACTTGCACCGATTTTTTTATTTTGGCCCTCTGTGTATTTGAGTTTGACACCCCTGATCTAGACCATGGACCTCAACACGCGATACCCAAGAAAGTGTAAACAAAAAGATAAACATTGAGGAGTGGTAGAAACCAGAGTACTTAATACAGCTGCAATACGATTTTTTGGCAAAGTGGATAGTATGAGTTGGAAAATACAATGACATCTTTGTTGTTTTTGTATATAATGCAGGATCCCATAGGAACGTAGGGATCAGAACAAAAGGAACAAAACAGCTACAAACGTAGTGTCTAATTTGCATTAGTTGCGAACAGGTGGGACAAGGTCCCTAGCCACAAAAAGGTAAGCAGCAAAGTGCACAATCCAAACAATATAGACTGTGCTGGGGGGGTGCTAAAGTAGGGGAGACAACGGTTCGAACCCCTGCAGGACCTTAAGTAAATATCTTAGATCTAACAGCTAGATATAATAAGAACTCAGCTGAAGAGAACACAGGAACCATTCAATAGGAATATTACCAATATATTAATAGAGTAACACTAATAAGGTAATTATAACATTGAAAAAAAGAAAAAAGACAACCGTCTTAAGATATAAACCCTAGTTAGAGGGAAGTATTAAATTAACAAGGCTTGGAATGAAATATACCTCCATGATGGTGTTCCAGGTATTATGTGTTATTTCAGGAGAGAGTGGTTATGTCCCTTAGTGTTTAATAACATGTAGGAGTATTTGGTGTTTCTGTGCTTACTGTTAATAACGCCAGGGAAGGGATATACTCAGTTTTCAGGCTCCGTGGACGGAATGACGATCTTTTGAACATAGTCCATGGCCTTATTGGGATCAGCAAACTCCTTGTCCTCATCCTTGTGCGAAATCCTGAGTCTGGCTGGGTAGAGCAGACCGTAGCGGACGCCTCTCCGTCCTCGCAGCGCCTTCCTGATGTCTGTGAACGTGGCTCTGGCCTTGGCGACGCCGGGGGGGTAATCGGGGAAAATGGCAATCCGTTTCCCGTTGTAGGTCAGGGGGGCGCGGTCCCGGGCTCTCCTCAGGATCTCTGCAGCTTCACCATCATAATGAACCTTCGCTATGATCACCCGTGGTTTTTCTCGTTCTCCAAGCCTCCTGGATGCGAGGGTGCGGTGGGAGCGGTCAATCTTTATGTCTCGATCAAGGTGCAGCGCTTCTCTAATAACTTTAGAGACCGCTTCTGGAGAGCTGGAACCCGGTTGCTCATCGATGCCGACTATTCGGATGTTACAGCGTCTCATTCTGCCCTCCTTTTTTTTTTTTTTTTTTCACTCCCCCCAGCCACGCCCCCCACCCACGCCCTGCGACTGATGGACCAGGCCGCGGGGGCATGGAGGGACACCCCAATGGATGCCGTAGTAACACCCCCCCAGCTGCGCACCACCCCAACCCCCCAAGAGGACCGCGAGGGAACCCCGGGAAACCCGGCCCCGAGGGCAGCCGCGGACCAGGCCCCCACAGGGGAGGGGGCAGCAGGGGGGCGGAGGGTGACAGGGACACCAGCCACCCACCCAGCCCCGATGGGCCCCCAACGAGTAGGGCCGAGCCAAACACTAAGGCCCCGCCAAACCTGATCTGTGTGTGTGTGATATGATTAGAATTTTGTTTTGTTTGTTTTTTTGTTGTATGTATGTTTGCTAGTGAGGTGGATTAAAATAGGGGGGGCAGGAAGGGAGGCGGGAGAGAGGGGGGAGAGCCGTAGTGCACTACTGCATCACAATCCGCCGCCCCCCCCCGTATAAAACCCGCCCCTCATTCTGCCTTCCATGTCTTCACACCGGTCTTTTAGAGTAGAGTGACCACCTGACTTTGAAGACTGGCTACGGAGGTCCGGAGTGACACCACTTCGTCCGACCAAGTGGATAATCCGTCTTGCACGTCCCGAATGTCAGTTTTCATGTGATTGATCTCTGAGCGTGTAGCAGTAGCAGTGTTAGCAATTTCAGCCCGTACAGCCTGCAGCTCAGATTTCAGTGCATGAAAATCTTCTGCCAAAGCGCTTTTAAGTTCATCTCTGATGATTGTAGATATCTCTCCTCTCAGTGAAGACAAGATGTCCGTTTTAATGTCTTCAGCGGCCATGCTTAAACCTTCGTTTCGAGGGGGTGAGGGCTGATCCGAGCGGCCGGCTGGTTGCGCACTTTGCCTCGTGGATCTGGCAGGCCCTGGAGCGTTGCTACCGAACTTATATTTTTGAAGCTTTTCAGCCATGTGGGTCGTCAGTACTCACAGAACTCCACGTTTTGGGTAATTACTGTGATTCCTGTAAGCACCTCAGGCTGGTTTCAAATGAGATGTGCTGTTTTATTTAGTAATATTATCGGTCCTACAGGAGCTCCGAAAAACGCGTCTTACTCCATGGTGTGCTCGCTAGCGCCCCCGTGCATCTATGTTTTGATGATTTGTGCAAATCTTTTGCTTGTTGTGGTAATCTTTATGAACAGAAGCTTACATGAACCTATGTACATATTTCTCTGCAGTCTGTTTGTGAATGAGCTGTTTGGTAGTACGGGGTTGTTTCCATTTCTCCTGGTTCAGATTCTCTCTGACATTCACACTGTTTCTGCTCCTTTTGGTTTCCTACAGATTTTCTGTTCTTGATCATACGTAACTGTTGAATTTACGAACTTAGCAGTAATATCCCATGACAGATATGTTGCTATATGTTATCCCCTTACAATATAATGTAAATATGACCTCTTTCAAGGTTACCATGCTCATTGCAGTGGTATGGTTACCTCCTTTTTTAGGGCTGTTTGTTATGACTGCTTTGACTGCCTCTTTACAGCTGTGTGGAAACATCATAAATAAAGTCTACTGTAACAACTACTCCATAATTAAACTGAGTTGCTATAACACCAAAACATACAATTATTATGAACTAATTGCTGCTACTTCAATAATTTGTGTTTCACTGTCCGTGACATTTTACACTTACATGAAGATTCTTCAAGTCTGTTATTCGGGTTCCAAACAGACCTGATAGAAAGCTGTCAGTACCTGCACACCTCACCTGGCCTCTCTGCTCAACTATTATTTTGGGGCTTTTTTTCTATTACTAGAAAACAGATTTAATATGAACAGTGTACCGTACATGTTGCAAATATTACTATCATTGTGTTTTCTTATTTGCTCGTCTATGGAGAATGTGTGCCAGTTGTTCATACCGGCTGCTCCACCTGTTTGATGTGCCAAACAGTCCTGCATTATGTTTCCATGCTGAACTACCCACTAACAGTTACCACCAGCACTCAGCAGATAGTAAATATTTCACACTCCAAGTGTGAACACTTTCCATGACGACATTTTACAGAAAGAGCAGATCTAAACCGGACTCTTAAATCAAATAATCATTGTGCATCAATCCACTTTATTTATACAGCTTCAAATAGCATTTAGACATGCAGAACACTTTACCAAAACCTTACTGTGTTGAAATCAGAGCTGTTGGCTCAGGGAAAATGGAACTGTCAACACATTAAACACATACACAGTTCATCTAAATGAGACACACTAGGATTCAACAAGTGTTTACATTTGCTCTTCAAAAACCAGCTCAGCTGTTTGTGCTGTTATCAAGTGCATGTTTGATTTCATGTATGACATTAAAGTGACCCTTAGACATCAAGAAAACTGGACTCATTAAAAGGTATTCATAAATATTTGATCTCAACGATTGAGTTGGATAATCAGAGCTTTAGAACAAAACAGGCTTTTACATATATTGAATATTTTGGACATTTTCAGGCCGTACATGACCGGGTTTAGGATCGGCTGACATGTAATAAGGTATAATGACAAAAATATAGACAGCAGACTTGGTACTCCGCTCATATTCAGCCTGCTCTGAATAACCTCGAAGCAAATTCCAAAAGCAAAGTTGAGCAGAGAGGCCAGGTGAGGTGTGCAGGTACTGACAGCTTTCTGTCTGGTCTGTTTGGAACCAGAGAAACACACTTTAAGAATCCTCATGTAAGTATAAAAGATCCAAATCAGAGGAGCAAGAACTGTCCATGCAGTAATAAAGATCCCGTAAATGTTATTCATTGTGGTGTCAGAGCAGGCCAGTTTAACTATGGAGTAGTTATTACAGTAAACATTGTCAATAATGTTCCCACACAGCTGCAGAGCAGAACCCAAGGACACTGTGCAAACAATATTAAGACAAGCTGTTAACCATGACACTGCAATAAGCACGGCAGCCTTTTTAAATGTCATAAGAGAGTTATATTGCAGAGGATAACAGATGGCAAGATATCTGTCATAAGAAATGACAGCTAAAATATAAAACTCTATACCCAAATATGAGTACACACAGAAGATCTGCAGGAAACACAAAGGAACAGAAACAGTGTGACTGTCAGAGAGAATCTGAACCAAGAGGAGAGGGAAGAACCCTGTACTACCAAACAGCTCATTAACAAACAGACTGCATGGAAATATATACATAGGTTCATGTAAGCTCCTGTTCTTACAGATAACAACAATGAGCAACAGGTTGGCACACAGAATTAACGTGTAGATAAACATTACAATCATGAAAAACAAGTGTTTTAAAACCCTGGTTTCAGAAAAGCCACCGAGCCTGAAATGAGAAAAATGTGTAAAATTGCTCATGATTGATCACGACCCATTACCTCATTAACCATAAGCAGAGGACCTGCAGCAGGACCAGACTGTATGGAGACGTTACACTGACTCAAGATACTTACAGAGCTGGCTCACTTTAATATTGTAAACCCTGTACCTTTAACTCCAATGGCATGGAGCTGTGCCCGTGCTTCCCCATGTTCACCTGTTTTCAGCTTCAGTAGAGCAGCTGCACATTAAGTGCAGGTGAGTTTACTTTGGATCACCTGGTTTGGTTTTGATTAAATACCTTCTAAGACAGTCACATGACTGGCCACAGGTCTGGAACAGCTGAGGGATTCAAAGTGATGACAATAACTCAGAAAACTGAAGATTGACCCCAGGACCTTTGTGGAAAATTATTTTAAGGGCCAAATATGATCAAGTAATCTAAAGATAGTGAAGCAGACATCTGAGGGAGTCTGGAAATATTTTATATTATACTCTTTTTCTTTTTGTGTGTGTTGATTTCAAGCTCAGCCTGCTGAGTTTACAGGGCAGGGGAGATTTATCTTTGCTCTTTTTGAACAGAAGAAAACCCAAAGGAAGAAATAATCCCAGGGATGTGTGTGAAATGAAGTTTACAGCTAATTAATAGTTTTTTATGTAAGTAAGTAAGGCTGTGAGTAGGACTGTCCCGATCTCAGAATTTCACCTGTGGAATATCATGGGCAAAAAAATGTGCAATATCAAATATGCGATCAAGTTTGCACGTGTTTTTATACACGCAAACCTTTAGTAGATCCGGCCCTAAGTTGGGCGGCTTTGGTGAAAGTTTGAGTGGATTTTGATCCAATTGGATGTGGCCATTGTGACTTCTTCCATTTGTTTCTTTATGATTTTGATTCTGATTGTGACTGCTGCCATCATGGATTAATATCAGCAGCATGGAGCTCCGATGGGATTTACCCGCTTTTGGACCAGCCTCCAGTGGCCACGTGGTGAACTGCATTTTTGTTCTGTGAGCTTCATTTGTAAGCCTCAAAGGTTCCTGTCTGATCACAGGTTAAGTGTCACATTACCTCTTCTGGGTTGTTGCACTGTAAAACATGAGAGCCCCATTAAGTTATCTGAACTTGTTTGTTTTTTTTAACTCAAATTGTCATGTTAATTTTTGAATATTGAACTCAAGTTTATAAGTTTTAAAAAATTAAACTTAAAGGGGACATATCACGCTTTTTTCATCAATATATATTGGTCTAAGAGGTCCCCAAAACATGTCTTTAAAGTTTATGCTCAAAAAAACACTTTGAAATCAGATTTTGGTCTGCCTGAAAAGTCCTCTTCTTCATTCCTCATCAGAACACTCTGTTTTCCCTCTGACCACGCCCCCTCCGGAAGTGGATGTGCCTCGGCTCTCCAGCACGTTGATCTAATGTTTACATGTTGGCTGAATATACACGGCTGCTCAGAGATCACGTTACTTCAACCCTCTGAATCTGATCCTGACGGAGAGGCGCCTGTAGCAGGACCTTTCTGAACGATTGGTCATAGATTTAGTGTTTCTTGTTGTTTTATTTATCAGTATGTAGACGTGTGTCTTGGTACACAGCTACGAACATGTAGCTATGTGGCTATACTAACTAGCGCTAGCACTTATCCATGATAAATAAAAATCATCCACTAGATCTTCAAATCTGCAGACGTGGGGAGTAAAACCGACCTCTGCCAGAGAGGCAGCAGGACCTTTCTGAAGGATTGGTCACAGATTTAGTGTTTCTTGTTGTTTTATTTGCAGTATGTCGACGTGTGTCTTGGTACACAGCTACAGCTACAGCTACGAACATGTAGCTATGTGGCTATGCTAACTAGCTCTAGCACTTATCCATGATAAATAAAAATCATCCACTAGATCTTCAAATCTGCAGACGTGGGGAGTAAAACCGACCTTTGTGTTTATTAAGACAGCCTACAACTAGCATGCCTCCCTCCTAAGCTCCTTGTTAGCACACATTTGTGCAGGGAATGAAAAACGGGGGAGGGATTCAGTATTATTTTATACAGTCTATGGGCTGAACAAGCTCCGAGCTCTGACTCCGTGACAGACCGGATATTGTTGTTACGTAACAAAAACACGGAAGTCTGAAACGACTGGTTTCACACACATTTACAGAAAGGTGTAGAAATCAAAACAGGGGCAGAATGGATTTTTTTCATTCTCGGGGGGTTTGTAGACATGCCAGGGAAACATATTTCAGGTAGAGAACCATTAAAAAGTCAATTTTGCATGATATGTCACCTTTAAAGTAATTAATAGTCTTGACTATTTGTAAGTTTTGTAAGGACTGTCAGTGTTGATTTAACTTACTTCTGTAAGTTATACCTTGAAAAAAGAAACGGGGGGAGGAGGGGTGCTGCTGAAGAAATACGACAGTTTTGGGGTTAGTCAATAATAAAATTGTAAACCTATGACACCCAAGAAATATGGAGCTCACCAGTTCTCTAAATTGGATAAACCATAGTATTTCAACCACAACTTAGTTATTGACGCAACAATAGAGAAAACAGCAGTGGACTACTTCCGCCTGCGGAGGGACGCACTTTTCAAGCTAGCTGCAATTTAACGCGGGCTGAGTGCGACTGCAAAGTAGACCAGGGTGGAGCTACACACATTCTGCTGGGAGAAAAGACGCGGCAATGAGGTAAGTTATCTTTTAAAAGTGCTTTTGAGTTTGTGTCGATAAAATTCAATAACAATGTCAGTTTCTCATGTGATTAAATAGAATAAAATCAGCACATTGACAGAGCTTTGTGAATATGACTACATTACCATGTTATTCTCTTTGCTAATCCATCGTGTTAATTGAAGTTGGAAATGGCAAATTAGTTTATTAAGTTACACCACTATTGTCCATAGGGGATATTTTAGTTGGCGGGCGTTCATTTAGATTACAAATGCTTCAGACCTGACAGGAGCAAAAAAAAAACTTTTGAACTAAACATTTGCCTGCAAACAGGTGCTGGCTAATAGTTAGCTATTTGCTTGCTAGCTAGTTTGCGACACAGTCAAGCTAATTGCGGACGTGTTCTGGCATGCCCGCGAAAAAGCCGAGTCACCACCCAGAGTCAGGGCTTACTTTTTAACCGTCTGCACGGTAACTTAAGTTTTTAATAGGGCTGGGACTTTATCGCGTTAATTACCATTAATTAACAAAAAAATAACGGATTTAATCGCAATTTATTTTTGCACTCCAATCAGCGCGGAACGTTTCTCGTTGCACGAGTTCCCGGTAGACCCGTAATACTGATGCACAGGACACAACACGAAGCACGAAACAAGATGAGAAGTCGTTGCTGAGTTCGGTGGGCGGATATTTTAGTTTTAAAAAACTACCGGGTGGAAACCTGGATAAAAGCACAGTTGTGTGCAAAATGTGCAAGAAAGAATTTGCCTATCACCGGAGCTCTTCCAGCCTCCGCTACCACCTCAATGCCAAACATGTTGCAGCTTGCACAGACAACGTTCCTAGTTCGAGCAGGCAGTGTCGCCAATCCACACTCGACAAGATGACAGGGTTCAGAGCCAAAATAAGTAAGTCCACGACTGACAAATTAACAAACTCACTGGGCACTTTATGTTTAACTGTTGGTCTGTTTATATCATTCCAAGGATATTATTCGAACTATTTTATGTTCAGTTTCCACTTTCCTGGAATGTACAGTCATGGCCACAAGTTTTGAGAATGACACAAATATTACATTTTCACAAAGTCTGCTGCTTCAGGGTTTTTAGGTGTTTTTGTCAGATGTTTCTATGGTATAATGAAATACAATTAGAAGCATTTCATAAATATCAAAAGCTTTTATTGAGAATTACACAGAATTCATGCAATAAGTCAATATTTGCAGTGTTGACCCTTCTTTTTCAAGACCTCTGCAATTCTCCCTGGCATGCTGTCAATCAACTTCTGGACCAAATCCTGACTGATGGCAGTCCATTCTTGCATAATCAATGCTTGGAGTTTGTCAGAATTTTTGGGTTTTTGATTGTCCACCCGCCACTTGAGGATTGACCACAAGTTCTCAATGGGATTAAGATCTGGGGAGTCTTAATGTTTTGTTCCCCGAGCCATTTCGTTATGACTTTTGCTTTATGGCAAGGTGCTCCATCATGCTGGAAAAGGCATTCTTCATCACCAAACTGCCCTTGGATGGTTGGGAGAAGTTGCTCTCGGAGGACGTTCTGGTACCATTCTTTATTCATGGCTGTGTTTTTAGGCAAGATTGTGAGAGAGCCCACTCCCTTGACCGAAAAGCAACCCCACACATGAATGGTCTCAGGATGCTTCACTGTTGGCAAGAGACAGGACTGATGGTAGTGCTCACCTCGTCTTCTCCGAACAAGCCTTCCTCCAGATGCCCCAAACAATGGGAAAGGGGATTCATCAGAGAACATGACTTTACCCCAGTCCTCAGCAGTCCAGTCCCTGTACCTTCTGCAGAATATCAGTCTGTCCCTGATGTTTTTACTGGAGAGAAGTGGCTTCTTTGCTGCCCTCCTTGACACCAGGCCTTCCTCCAAAAGTCTTCGCCTCACTGTGCGTGCAGATGCACTCACACCTGCCTGCTGCCATTCCTGAGCAAGCTCTGCACTGGTGGTGGCCCGATCCCGCAGCTGTAACACCTTCAGGAGACGGTCCTGGCGCTTGCTGGACTTTCTTGGGCGCCCTGGAGCCTGTTTGGCAACAATTGAACCTCTCTCCTTGAAGTTCTTGATAATTGGATAGACGGTTGACTGAGGTGCAATCTTACTCGCTGCTATAAACTTCCCTGTTAGGCCCTTTTTGTGCAATGCAATGATGGCTGCACGTGTTTCCTTGCAGGTAACCATGGCTAACAGATGAGGAACAATGGTGTCATGCACCATCTTCCTTTTAAAGTGTCCAGTCACTCAATCATGACAGATTGATCGCCAGCCTTGTCCTAATCAACACCCACACCTGTGTTAATGTGTGTGACACCTGTGTGTCATTGAAATGATGTTAGCTGGTCCTTTTGTTGCAGGGCTGAAATGCAGTGGAAATGTGTTTTTGGTGATAAAGTTCATTTTCAAGGCAAAGAGGGACTTTGCAATTAATTGCAGTTGAGCTGATCACTCCTCATAACATTCTGGAGTATATGCAAATTGCCATTATAAAAACTGAAACAGCAGACTTTGTGAAAATTAATAGTTGTGTCATTCTCAAAACTTTTGGCCATGACTGTACTGTACTAAGTGCTGTTTTTTTATTTTAATAAACAATAACAAATTTGTTTAAGAAATAAAAAGTTTACAAAAAGTCCTGAAAAAGCTTGAATATAGCTGACTTGAAATTAAGTTTGTGCCTTCTGAACAATGCAATCATAATATTCCTTATTCATATTGCACTTAATGTTAACACTCAGTGATGAAAATAAACAGGATTTTGTTGTTAAAGCTCATTCATTCATTTATTAATTCATTCAGTCATATACCAAAATCCATTTAAATTGAAAAATGTTGCTTCTCGTGTCAAATATTGATATGCGATTAATTGAGATTAATTAATTACAAAGCCTCTAATTAATTAGATTTTTTTCAATAGCGTTCCACCACTAGTTTTTAACTTATGAATTAACATGTTAATGGAGTCTAAAATAAGTTTTGTTTTTTTTTTCTCTTGACAGATTTCTTCAAGCCCTCTCATGAAGTGGAAATGTAAGTTTTGTGCATTTTCAACTAATTGCCAAGGGGAAATACTACAGCACTACAAAGAACGACATGGGCATCATCGAAGGAGTTCAGGACTCCTCTGTATTCACAAAGACTGTTTGAAAACTTTTCAAACACAGGCTGAACTTAAAATTCATTTGAAAGATCATACAAAAGCTTCTACAATCGGAACCAAATTATCTTTGTGTAAATTCTCCGATATTAGTGACATTAACAAATACTTTGCTCACTTGAACACTCATTAGAGAAAGAGAGAAACTGTTAAATGTCCCTTTGTGGGGTGCTTTTTCAAGTCTTGTGTGTTGTCAACTTTTACAGCTCATAGAAGTCGCAATCATAGATCTTCCATCTTGGAAGATTTCAGGCCAGAGCTTTTTGCACAGAATACTCTTTCATTGCCTGTAATAGCGGAGGATTTTGTTTCAGACACTGAAGATTTACCTGAATCTGAATCTATATCTGAAGCTGAATCTGGACTTGATAATGAAACGTCCATTCAACATCAATTGGGATCTCTGTTTCTCCAAATGCAAACACTTTTGCATGTATCAATTTCAGCAGTACAGGAAATAATTGATGAGTTATTTGACATTGGACAATTAGCTCATCGAAATATAAAGACAGTTATCCATAAAGTTTTGAAAGACAATAATTGCACAGCTGATGCCTCTGTGGTAGCTTCATTGACTGAAGAATTGCAAGCTTTGAACCCACTCAAATTTCTCTCAAGGGACGGGCCTCTTGGCACTGATCGCAAAAGACAGTCATTTTATAGAAAGAACTTTAAAGTTATTGAACCAGTTGAATATTTGTTAAATGCACAAGAAAAAAAGTGCTCATTTGTTTATGTTCCTATTTTAGAAGTGCTTTGTAAACTGTTGGAAAGAAATGAAATCCTTCAGACACTAAAGACCTCCTGTCAACGAGATGGTCATTACAGTTCTTTTCAAGACGGAGAATACTTTAAAGAGAACAAGATTTTTACTGAAGGATTAGGAATAGCTCTTGGATTATATATTGACGATTTCGAAATTTGTAATCCATTAGGCACTTCAAGAAAGAAGCACAAAGTTTGTGGTATCTATTGGGTGATTGCCAACTTACCTATAAGACTCCGATCATCATTATCCTCAATTTATCTAGCTGTGTTGTGCAAAACTGTCCATGTAAAAGAATATGGTTACAGCAAGGTTCTAGCACCTCTAATTAGAGATCTTGAGCTCCTTGAAAGAGAAGGTGTGTTTGTTCAGCGTCTTGGCTCAAATATTAAAGGAACAGTTTTGTATGTATCTGCAGACAACTTGGGTGCACACTCACTTGCTGGATTCCAAGAGTCTTTCAATGTTGAAAAGTTTTGCAGATTTTGCTTGGCAAATCGTGTAGATATTCAGAAATATGATGTTAGAAGTGGGGTTTTTAACTTTAAGAACACCAGCATTGTTTGATGAAGCTGTTAATGTGCTTAAGCAAAGGGATGTGTCTTGTGTTGATGGTGTGAAGAAAGACTGTCCTTTAAACAGACTGACCCATTTTCATGCTGCAAAAGGAT
Source organism: Notolabrus celidotus (assembly GCF_009762535.1). Classification (NCBI taxonomy): domain Eukaryota; kingdom Metazoa; phylum Chordata; class Actinopteri; order Labriformes; family Labridae; genus Notolabrus; species Notolabrus celidotus. The sequence goes on along the minus strand of NC_048277.1, from coordinate 358,050 downwards.
TTCCACCAGATTTTCTACATGACGCATTATCAATCAATCAATCAATCAATCTTTATTTGTATAGCGCCAAATCACAACAAACGTTATCTCAAGACGCTTTTACAAACATAGGAGGTCTAGACCACACTATGTCAAATTATGAACAGAGACCCAACACCAAGACAGGGTAAGACTCAGTCTGACCCCACCTTAATCCATCATGAGCATTGCACATCGCAGTATTTAGCTTGTTACAGTGGTGAGGAAAAACTTCCTTTTAACAGGCAGAAACCTCAGGCAGAACCAGACTCATGTTAGACAGCCATCATGCCTCGACTGAGTTGGGTCTGGAAAGACAGATAGAGGGGAGTAAGAGAGAGAAGTGATAGTGATGAGACGAGTCGTAGAAGCTGTTGCCGCTGGAGTCCAGCACGTCCGTATCAGCTGGAGTCCAGATCGTCCACAGCAGGAGGACGTCAACGGCAGCTCAGAGGAACTTATGAGACAATGGAGCTCAGGGACTCCAGAAAGGTCTATGGTTAGTAACTTTAATGGGACAGGCAGAGTTAAAGTAAGTGATGAGGGGGTTGGGGGGAAGAAGGTGAGCTAGGATCCCAGTGTGTCAGTGTGCCAGTTCCCCCGGCAGTCTAGGCCTATAGCAGCATGACAAAAGCTGGTCCAAGCCTGATCCAGCTTAACTATAAGCTTTATCAAAAAGGAAAGTTTTAAGTCTACTCTTAAAAGTGGAGAGGGTGTCTGCCTCCCGGACCCTGACTGGTAGATGATTCCAAAGGAGAGGGGCCTGATAACTGAAGGTTCTACCTCCCACACTACTTTTAGAGATTTTAGGTACAACTAGCAAGCCTGCATGTTGGGAGCGTAGAGTTCTAGAGGGGTAATAGGACACTATGAGCTCTTTAAGATACGAGGGTGCCTGATTTTTAAGGGCTTTGTAGGTTAAAAGAAGGATTTTAAATTCTATTCTACATTGTATTGGGAGTCAGTGTAGAGAAGCTAACACTGGAGAAATGTGCTCCCTCTTCCTAGTTTTAGTCAATACTCGAGCTGCGGCGTTTTGAACTAACTGAAGAATCTTTAGAGACTTATTGGGGCAGCCTGATAAGAGGGAGTTACAGTAATCTAACCTGGAGGTAACAAATGCATGGACTAGTTTTTCTGCGTCGCTCTGAGATAGGAAGTGTCTAATTTTAGAAATATTGCGCAAGTGAAAATAGGCTGACCTTGAGATTTGCTGAATTTGGGAATTGAAGGATAAATCTTGATCAAATAGGACTCCTAGATTCCTAGCAGAGGTGCTGGATGCCAGACTAATGCCGTCTAAGGTACTTATATTATTAGAAAAAGTCTCTCTGAGGTGTTTGGGGCCGATAACAATCACTTCAGTTTTTCCTGAGTTTAGCAGTAAGACATTTCTGGTCATCCAGGTCTTTATGTCTTTTAGACAAGCAACTAATTTAGATAACTGATTGGTTTCTTCTGGCTTCACTGATAGATAGAGCTGAGTGTCATCAGCATAACAATGAAAATTAATAGAGTGCTTCCTCATGATGTTACCTAGAGGAAGCATATATAAGGAATTGTACCTGTGGAACTATGCATATGCATTTCAGATCTCATTGCTAAGAAGTACTTTACATTGACGGAACTTAATTGTAAAATAACAACATTCCCCTTTCAATTCTATGACAGAACTAACAGGCCTCAGACAATACAGACAAACTTTCGAAAAAATGGAACTATTGGTGGCAATGGACATGAGAACTGGACACTTCTGAGATTTCTTCCGCTGTTTGTTGGCCATCAGATCCCAGAGGATGAAAAAACTTGGCATATCATTCTTGAATTAAAAGACATTGTTGAGTTGTTAGCCAGCCCCTCATTCACAACAGAAACCCTGTGCTACCTACAAGCTAAAATCTCTGACCACCGACAGTTGCTTTTAGAAGTTTTTCCTTGTACTAAATTGCGCCCTAAACATCACTTTCTGGAACATTATCCGACATTAATCAAAAAAGTTGGTCCTCTAATTGAATTTTGGACAATAAGATTTGAGGCTAAACATTCTTTTTTTAAAAAGGTGGTTCGTGATGCTGGCAACTTCAAAAATATTTTGCACACTTTGGCTACAAGACATCAACTAATGCTGGCATATTACCTAGAGATGCCAAGTGTTTTTAAACCAAGCATCGAAACTGGACGGGTATCTGTTGTCTCTGTGGATATTTTGGATGATGCTGTCAATGTGGCTATACGGAACACTCACCTCCACTGCCTTTTTGAATGGGACAAAATATTCAAAAGGAATGGTACTCTCAGTTGGGCACACAAGTGGACTGCCAGATTTTGGGAGAATACTGGACATTTGTTTAGTAGAGTCCTGCATATTTTTTGTTATTGAACTCTTTACAGCTGGATTTTTGGACCATCTAAGGTGTTACCAGCTGACCAAAAAAGAGCCTGCAGTAACTGTGGTTGTTGACCCGGACCAGCTGAATGACTACATCCCTCTGGCTGCATACCTTGTTGATGGAAAGCTGCTCATCACTCCAAGGACATTCATGATACAATAAGGTATCAATAAAAACACCCATGCTGATTTAAACCCTTTTTATTTAACACCTGTTAAAGTTAAGCCTTGCTAACTTACTGCTTGCCTAACATAATCATACACATTATTTCAGACTATGCATTTCTTCACTCTTATACTACAATTTGTAGTCCAGGCTGCTTCTACTGTTTGCAGTTGTTTTGAGCTTTGTTTTTTTTTTCTTTGTGTGTCACTCTGTTAAAGCGGTTGGTGCCTCCAAGATGCTTCTCCGAGTTATTGTGTCCCCTCAAGAGATAAGACGTGTCACCTTAGAGACCATTCCTGAGTCTGTCGACAAGTTATGTGAAGAACTGCGCGGCAAAATGGGCTTGCGAGATCAGGTTTGGCGGGGCCTTAGTGTTTGGCTCGGCCCTACTCGTTGGGGGCCCATCGGGGCTGGGTGGGTGGCTGGTGTCCCTGTCACCCTCCGCCCCCCTGCTGCCCCCTCCCCTGTGGGGGCCTGGTCCGCGGCTGCCCTCGGGGCCGGGTTTCTCGGGGTTCCCTCGCGGTCCTCTTGGGGGGGTGGGGTGGTGCGCAGCTGGGGGGTGTTACTACGGCAGCCATTGGGGTGTCCCTCCATGCCCCCGCGGCCTGGTCCATCAGTCGCAGGGCATGGGTGGGGGGCGTGGCTTGGGGGAGTGGTCGGGCCGTCTGGGGGGGGCAGGTGGGATTGGCCCTGCCGCCTCCGCCTTCCCCCCGCTCCGGCGCGCCGGTTGGTGGGCTCTGGTCCTGGTCCTGCCCGTCTGCCTGGCTGTCTGCTCCTGGTGCCGGGCCCCCTCGGCCCTGGTGGCTCCTTTGGCTCCGTCTTGGGGGGCTGTGGGGGTGGTGTTGTGGGGGTGTCCCTTGGGGGGGCTGCGGGATCTCTCCCCCCTCGCCCCCCTTTCCTCCTACTGGGTGACCTGGCGGTCGCCCTGGGTGCTCCGGCGGTACCTGCTTGCTTCCGGTCTGGGTCCTTGGCTTGTCCCCTGGCCTGGGTCTCCCGCGGCGGGTTGGGTCCTTCGGTCTGACTGCTCTCGCGGCCCGGGTGCTGGGCCGTACCGCTCAGCTGGTCTGACCCAGGTGGTTTCATCTGCACCAGTGGTGGTCTTGTTACACAAATAGAACACAGCACGGCGGCAACCCTCTGCGACCCAAGCTTCAGTAATGATTGTGGACACTAAGGGTTGCTTAATCATTAGTATCACCACACAGATTTTCTTTTTGGCATCATGGTGAGATGGTCCCTTTCCATCTAAGTGTGTTAGGTCTCTCTCTCCTTCTCTCTCCCTGTCCCTTTGTATATCCTTATGTAATCTTTCTTTCACTTTCTCTTATTTTTTTTATTTTTTGTGGCCCACCTAGGTGTTCACGCCCTCTTTTACAGAACATGATATTAGCTGCCAATAAAAGATAGGCCAGAGTTCTAAGAGGGATGGTGATGGTTGCATGCACACAGTCACAAGCACAGAAGAAAAAGGTTTTCTTTCTTTTCTTTTGCTGCAAGAATAAATTGCATGAATATTTGACAGTTTGTGACAAACATGACACAAACCAGAAATATATATGCAGACAAGAGGAGAAAAAGAAGAAAAAAAAAAAAGAAAAAAAAAGACGAGAAAAAAAAAAAAAAAATGGGCTTGCGAGGAAACTTCCTTCTGCAGTTTGAAGATCCAGACTATGGAAATGAGCTCTGCAATTTGACAGATATCGAAGAACTACCAACGGATCGAGCAACGCTGAAAGTTTTGATCACATTTTCTGATGCTGTTTCTCACTCAACATTGGATACTGCAAGTTTGAGTTCCCCAAGTAACAATTCATCAGTGGAATGGCCTGATCCATTTATTATCCCTGATTTCTCCCATGATGTTGAACTTCAGCTGACCGCAGCTAATGATGCCTATGCCAAGGAAGGAACAGTGATGGTCGTCTCCAAGGGCGTCAAGAGTGAAATACTGGACAAACTAGCCGATATGATATCCAAAGTCACCGCCTATCCGAGTAAGGAACATTACGAAAGTGTAGCCACAGCTCTTGTAGAAAAGCACCCTTGTCTCAGAGAGCCGGGTTCTGAGAAGGGATGGTATTGCTGGGTATTCAGCTTGAAATTCAAGATGGGCAATTACCGTCAGCGATTGATGGCAGCTGGATGCCCTGAAGTTGTTGTAAATAAGAGAAAGAGAGGACAAACAAGCAGCAAGGTGTTAAAAAAGTCAAAGAAGGGAGAGGTCCACTACTTGCCAGATCCACCTGCAGGACAAAGCGCATTTACATCTGAGGAGAATCGGAAGACCATGCTTCTAGAGGTGCAGAAGTGTTATCCAGACTTGCAGCTCCTGGATGAAATGATGACTGCAACATTCTCTCAGCGAAGAAAAGAAGTAATTGGTGACGAGCCACTCGTCTCTGAACTCGTGAACAGATGGCCTGCATTGTTCAATGAGAGACAGGTAACTAGTGCTAACTCAGACATCCACAAACAAAAATGTTCTGTATTTGTCTACTTTAGCAGCATTGCTAAAGATAGGATGTAATCTTCATATATCATAATTTGATCTGTACTGCCTACCCCACTACTTGTGTTTCAGATCAGAGCTGAGTTCGGAAGAATAGTCACCACAGATCTGCTGTCCTTCCTGGAGGGACTTGATGCTTGGACGCCGAGTCTCTTGCAGTTGTGTAAAGCAGCCATTTCATCAAGCAGGAGGTTGACCCTTCAAAGTGTTATGCAGTGCCTTGAGAAAGAGGTATGTATAGTGTGAATTTGTCAATGTGAACTTCCATAAGAACTTTAGTTTAAATATTGCATGAACTCACTTTTGTCTAACTTTATGTAGGACACAAATCAAAATAGGAGGACAGCTGTCCTTCTTGGTCTTCCAGGTTTCTTCGCAGAGGATACTTCAGAGATCATCAGGATGTGTGATATAAGAAAATATATTAACATATTTATGTAATACTAATGATTGACTAGATTTACATGTATTCATTTTAAACAGAAGTAAACATCCCTTTTTGTGGCTGTGGCCAGGGGCCGGAGCCACCTATACAAGTCAATGTTTATTTTCGGTCACTCCCTGATTGAGTCACTCACTCACTGCCACTGTTGAACTGCGCATGCGCAGCCATCAACTTCGGCCACAGCCACTAAACCAGGCATCTGGTTCTTGTTTTCCACAACATTGCAGAACCTTTTTCATTCAACGTTTAGTACATAATTCAAAAGTTACTGGCTGTTCAAATGCTTTAAAATGAACTGATAGGCAGTTTTAAAAAGAAAATGTGATGATGATGATGATGATGATATAGACTGCTGAACTTCATAATTTAATCACAATAAATGCATAGCTGCGTATGAGGTGTATTTGAATGCAACTACAAATTTTAACCACTTCCAGGCAGTTTTTATTTTTGTTTTGTTTAAACTTTGCTCTCCATGCTTGTAGCCTGCTCCTCAGTACCTTTGAGGTAGGCAGTCCAGCGGTACAACTGAATGATAGGAACCAAAACTAAGTTTGAACGGGGTTGTGTGGGGATCTTTCTTGCATCAAAAATATGCCAATAAAAGTGTTTATTTTCATATTATTGTAAGTATTTGACAACCTTATAAAGAGAGTCCACAAATCAAATTCAAATACCACATCAAAGTCTTCAGAATTGTCTAAATATTCAGCCATGACTTCAGAAATAAACTATAAGTTCCCTGTCAAACTTACTTTTGGTTTCAGGCAAAAATGAAACTCACTGAATGCAGCATGGATCAGCCTGATTTTGGTTCCTATCAAAGGATAACTTAGGGATTTTTGTACCTGGGCTGTATTTAGGGTTGTCCTGTGTGCACCACATGACAACCCTAAATACAGCCCAGGTACAAAAATCCCTAAGTCATCCTTTAAGGATAGACAGAAGTTCTATGGGTTCAGCAATTGTCGGAATCAAGATTGTGTGAAAAGAGGACGATGGGCCCCCTGAAATTTTTAAAGGCAGCAGGGTCACTGGTCTATCTAAAGGGGACAAACTTTTTTTTTTTAAACAATACACCTGTTGAATTGCAATAATATATAATAATGTACACTTTTATTAGTTGAAGAGGTACATGGTTGTTTCCTCTTGCATACTCAATCATGAATAAGTTTTGCCAATTTAGTGTCAACGTATTACTAACATTATTTTTCCGAATTACATGCAACAAAATAACGATTTAATTTGTCCAATTGTTTCAGGTTCATGGTGAAACCCTGGACGTCTTAATGAAGGGAATGCGTGTCGGACTTCTCATTGGACATGAAGGCGTTCTGCACGATGCGTTCCCAATGCAAGTCTTTCATGTGGCTGTGGTGGTAGAGGAGACGATCATTCTTCATGACATACCAGATGTGGCCACTGGTTTCGCTTTGCTAATGGGAACACTCTACTGCCTGAATCTGGAGTACCCTTCTGAGATGAAGTGCTCATTTGAATTCATGCAAAGGGTCGTCATGAAAATAAAACCTGACCACTGTTCAGCCAGGATACATGGACTCAGAAACAAGCTACTGAGGTATCGTCTATAAACTGAAAAGGGCACCTTTAGGTGCAGTCTAAGAAGGAAAAATCGAAAACAATACACAATTGTTGTGTCCTCTGGAGAAGAATAAAGAGCCTTCTGATCCATTCAGAACTACCGGGCCATGTCAAACCAAATTGAATCACTACTATAAAAACTGTTAGAATAAATGTCTGCACTTGTTTTTATATGTACTTTTTTGTTGTTGAAAAAAATAACATTGTGAAGTCTTAACTGAGGAATGTCAGTGAAGTTAATGTTCTGCATTGGGTAACACTTTATATTAACTACACACTTTTAAGCATTAATTAAGCATTAATTAATACTTAACTCATCATCTGTAAAGCATTGTTCATACATTAATACTCATTTATATATCATGTACAAACACAGTTATAAATGTTTTATTATTCATGAATATGACTCTCTATAATGTGTTAACTAACTCTTTGTTTATACTTTATAAATGATGGATTCACCAAATACAAATGAGCTATTATGGTCATTATAAACCAGTTATTAACACATTTACAGGTTATGATTCTAACATTTAGTAAGGGTTAGTGAACACCTTATTACATAGCAAATTATGATTAATCAAGGTAGTCACAAAGGACTTATAAGCTGCTTGTTCATGGTTTTGTAAGCTGATCTAAAGTGAGGACTTTTTATGCTTTACAAAGAATTCATTAATGAGATTTAAGACCAGCAGCACCTTAAAACACAGAATCCAAGTGACTGTTCAGTTTTGCAGCTGCATTTTAACTTGTGTTTACAAATGGTTTTATACAGCCAGTGTTTAAATGTTACTGTCTTTTTATATATTTGATATGTCATATTTTATTTGAGTTTTTCCACTGTGAGCACCTTAAGTTTGAGAGATTTTCTTTTTTAGTTGCAGAGTATTTTAAGTTCATATGAAGAGTTATTTTTATAAACACGGTTTTATACTGAGGTTGTTTCCTTTTAATGAATACAAGTTTAAGTACATGTTTTGTGTCTGTTTCCTTATTCTGTTGAATCAATATCTATGACTTCTGTGTTTTAAGGTGCTGCTGGTCTTCAATCTCATTAATGAATTCTTTGTAAAGTATAAAAAGTCCTCACTTTAGATCAGCTCACAAAACCATGAACAAGCAGCTTATAAGTCCTTCGTGACTACCTTGATTAATCATAATATGCTATGTAATAAGGTGTTCACTAACCCTTATTAAATGTTAGAATCGTAACCTGTAAATGTGCTTATAACTGGTTTATAATGACCATAATAGCTCATTTGTAATTGGTGAATCCATCATTTATAAAGTATGAACAAAGAGTTAGTTAACACATTATAGAGAGTCATATTCATGAATAATAAAACATTTATAACTGTGTTTGTACATGATATATAAATGAGTATTAATGTATGAACAATGCTTTACAGATGATGAGTTAAGTATTAATTAATGCTTAACTAATGCTTAAAAGTGTGTAGTTAATATAAAGTGTTACCCTGCATGGTTCATAACTGCGCTTGCACAGAACGACTTGATACAATATTGTTAAAGCAGTGACCTTCGTGATGTGTAAACCAATGTCATAGCGCTAAACCTGTTCATATTGAGAACAACTTGAGCATCACTGTATATATTTTGTTGTTGTTGCAAAAACAAGGTCTTAACTGAGAGGAACGTTATCGAGGTTATTGTTACTCTGCGCTGTTCATAATTGCTTTTGCACAGAACGACTTTATGTATTGCTGAAACAGCCATTTATGTGTGATGAGCAAACTAAGATCAAAAAGTCACCTTTAACTTTAAAATAATTGTTAAGCAATATTGTTATGCTCCTTATCCATAGTCATTCTTTCCCTCTGCCCACATACCTTCCTCTGACAAATTCAATATCTGTTTTCCTCACTTTTATCTCCATCTCATTTCATCTCTCTTTTTTTTATCTCTTTGTCTTCTTCACTTGTCTTACTACTTTTGTACCAATTCTGTTAAACCTTAGAGAAATCTGAAATCTATTTTGACAGATGTTTGAGCAGTTTTGTTGAACAGCTTTTAAAAACCTGTAAAGCTATGTAAATGTTTCAGTACACCTTGCCAACTACTGAACTGCTGTCCTCAACTCCACCTTTTAGTGTTGGATGGGGACAATACATTGCAAATGTTGAGGCATGAGCGTTGTTAAAATAAAGTTTGTTTTCAGCTCTAAATTGATTCATTATAAAGTCTAAATATCTAATCTAAGTATAGTCAAGATGAGGAATAAAGTTGAAAGGTTAGAACAATTTAAAAACATTAGCCCTTTTAACTTAGAATAGCAATTAATATGAAATATTATAAAGTCATCTTAACTTAAAAGTGTAAGTTGAAATGACAGGGAATTGTAAGTTTACAAGACAAGATAACGTGAGTTTTCATAAATAGACAATTCAACATAGTAAGTCGACTTAACTTTGAGACTTAAGTTGAAAATACAAACTACCATTAGTTAAACAACTTGTATAACTTAACAGTCTGAGGTGAAACAATGGTTACTTTCAACTTGAGTTTACTCACATTTGTAAGGCAGCAGGTAAACTTTCGTTTCTAAGTTTAACTGACTTAAAATGTCTTACAGTGTGTGTTTACCTACTTTATTGTCTAAATCCAAACATCAGAACTCATCTTTCACTTATTGTTTATACTTGATGACCCATTGATAACTGGTATGCATGAATAGGAACATGTTTAAAACTAAAAAAAGATCAGATAAGTGTTTCCATATTCTTTGGTTCAAAGTCAGATTAAACAGAAATACCAGAACAAAGATGAAGAAAACAAAAAGTCTTCTTAGTTTATTTGTTATTGGTCTGAGGTGTGTGTGTGTGTGTGTGTGTGTGTGTGTGTGTGTGCGTGCGTGCGTGCGTGCGTGCCTGCGTGTGTGCGTGTGTGTGTGCTGCTCTGAGGTGTGTGTTTTGGTCTGAGGTGTGTGTGTGTGTGCTGGTCTGAGGTGTTTGTGCTGGTCTGAGGTCTGTGTGCTGGTCTGAGGTGTGTGTTTTGGTCTGAGGTGTGTGTGTGCTGGTCTGAGGTGTGTGTTTTGGTCTGAGGTGTGTATGCTGGTCTGAGGGGGTGTGCTGGTCTGAGGTGTGTGTTTTGGTCTGAGGTGTGTGTGCTGGTCTGAGGTGTGTATGCTGGTCTGAGGTGGGTGTGCTGGTCTGTGGGGAGGTCATTACAGTGTCTCTGAGGACCAGTGGATCCAGTGCTGAGGTCTGCATGCTGATTGGTCTCACTGGTTAACAACTGTGACAGTAATTTGCTTCAGGGGGAATTGGTGGAAACTGTGGCTGAAGTGAGGACACCTCAGGGACACACATGTTGACAGACTGGATTGACCTTTGACCTGGTAGAGTGACCTCACCTTAGCCAACAACAGCAACCTTTCTGGGTTTTCGTTAGTGTGTGAAATGTTTTTATTTCTGAGAATGACTTCAGAAGACTGCTTGGAGCCTGATTGAAAAATGCAGATGTGGAGAAAGAAAAAATTTTTTTGTATTCAGTTGCTGTCTGGTGACAGGGCGTGCATCCCAGGCTCTTTCACCGTCAAGGTAGGGGCTACATAGTGTCCAAGTATGTGGGCATGTTTGGACAGTCGTCTGGAATTATGGGACAAGCAACTCGTGAAATGAGAGAACTTTGAACCTGGTTCTGTGGTGGGGATTTACAGTCCTGAATGGAAAAAGGTTCTCCCCCAAGTTGACAAGTCACAGAAGTGGGCCCTGTACAGTCCTAGAGAGACTGTCAGATGTGGTGTATCAGGTCAAGCTTGTGAAACAGAACCAGCTGGCGATACTCCAACGTGACTGTCTTTTGGAATTATGGGACAGGTAATGTATCTGTAAATCCCTGCACAGTTATCAAGATGTTATGTTACACTATGTGTTCTGTTGCTGTTGTGTCAGGCACACAGTCAGCACATGCCGTTATTTAGTGGAGGAAGGTTGAACCATGAGTGACAGTTATACTGTTGTGTCTTAAACAGATAAAAGTAGGATTTCATATTCCTCAGCTGAAAGACGACAGTGCTGCGAGTTCTCAACATGGTTTCTTTATTGAACTCTGACTCTGACAGGGCAAATCAACGTAGCTCAGCAGAGCTCTCACAATACAGCGTCGCCCTCTAGCAGCGTTGACATGAAACAACATGGTGATTCCACACAGCACCTAAATGAGCACACACAACTTCTGTTTACTGTGCTTATCCTTTTTAAACACCACATATACGTCTATGTAGAATGTGTGCCAGTTGTTTATACCGGCTGCTCCATCTGTTCGATGAAGAGCCTGTGGATGATCCAGAGTCCTGTTTTAGGTTTCTGTGCTGAACTACCCACTAACAGTTACAATAGTGCTGGGCCTGATCTACTAAGATCCCAAATAACGAGCGCTAATTTGTGTGTGCAAATAATAATTTTGCACGTGTTATTTCTGGGCGTGTTGCGGGTGATCTATTATGACTGCGTGCGCAAATGATAACAAGTGCAAAAGTGGTGAGGACCGCCCTATTTTACGAGGATTTTGCGTGTGCTATCGGCTGTCACCATGGAGAGTTTGAGAGAGCAGAGTGGCCTTAAGCGATAAATGAAGTTTGAAGCCATGGAGTTGGAGATCTTTGTGGAGGAGAGAAACAAAAACATGAACTCCAGCAGAGACATCTCAGCGTTAGAGACACGATTTGGGAGGCCATCTGTGAAAAGGTGAATGCTGTGAGGAAAAAACAGAAGATCTGCTGATGAAATAAACGCATCTACTCTACTCCAAAACACAATCAGTGTTTTGATGGAGTTTAGAGAGCAATTTGATGAGACTTAGTCTGCCACTCTTGCTCTAGAAATGTTAGGCGTCACTTGGATGAAGACAGTCCCCTCACTGTCCCAGGGAGCAACTTTCGGGTGAACGTTTTTAATGCCTGATATCATCATCCAGCAACTGTCCCAAAGATTCACCAGCTTAAATGGAACTGGGAACATGTTTGAGGCAATTCACCTCAACACACTGCTGCAAGCACGAGATGAGGAATTACACAGAGCTGCCTGGCGCAGCTCAGTGAGTGCTCATTCTCCAAGTTAAAACTAACTAAAAACCCCTTGATGAGCACGATGGGACAGAATAGACAGAGTGGACATGTCATGTTATCTATTGAGAATGACAGATCAAAGAAAATGGACATACAGTGCATCATGGGCAAGTCCGCGGAGCTTAAGGCTCGTCCAAACAGTGGTGAGTAGGCCGAGTACTTCATATTGATTCTTTGTTTGTATGTGAACATGTGGGCCGCTGTGCCAATTTTATTAAACTTTATAGCTGTTGATACAGTGGTGTACTGTGCTCTCATTAGTTGGAACAGTTACAGTGGGTGTCAGAATGATGCGGTCGCTATCCGTGGTACTGAACTCCTTTGAATTTGATTTGTTTTATTATTATTATTATTATTAGGGCCCGAGCACCGACAAGGTCAGCGAGGCCCTTTTGAAACCCTAAGGATTATTATTATTATTCTTTGTTTCTTTCGTCTGACTTTTGAATCCCCAATTTGCTTGCCCTAACGCGGTTCAAAAGTCCCCAATTATTGCACATGCACCAGGCCTGGCAAAAATTTCGAAATTTTTGCGGTCCCGAAAAAAAATTCCCCAAAATGGCGAAACGGCGCCCCCTTGAAGTTGAAAATTTGAAAAGGCCAGCCCCATAATACGGTTCAACATACATGCATGTCGGGGGTCGGTATCATGCCAAGACCTACAAAAAATTCTCTTGACGTCGTGGTGAAATCCCAACAGGAAGTCGGCCATTTTGATTTGACCCGATTCGCAAGGGTACGTATTTATGTAAGCTCCTCCTACAATTTTGCTCCGATCAACTCCCAACAACGCACATTTCGAAGTAGACACATTGACGATCAAAAGCTATCAGACAGAATTTCTCTAAGTCAATCGGTGTGGGCGTGGCACCTCGCTACATCTGGAGGACATTTTGAAAAACTCTGAACAGTAATATCTCTCATATGCAATAATGGATCAGGCTCAGACCGGTCATGCATGATAAGTGCCCCAGCCTGAACGCCTCTATAGGCAAATATTCACCAATATCATATAGCGCCCCCTACTGGCAGCAGAAAATCACATGTCCTACAGTTTTTGTCCAATCAACTCCTGCGTCGCACCCAATGTCGTTGTCACACTGCAGATGAACATTTGTCAAAGGGTACCTCCTAAGTCAATGGATGTGGGCGTGGCCACGCCTCAAACTCTGATGTCTCGCCATGAAACAGGAAGTACTTATAGCTCCTTCATACAGTGTTCAATCTGTTTGAACTTACATACACATGATCAGGGTCCATCCCTCAACACACCTATGGACTCATTGATCTACTACAGCCATAGCGCCACCAACAGGAAATACATGGTACTGACATTTACATACAATCTCCGATCTCTTCCAAATTTGACATGTTTCATCATGGACCCAGCCTGAACTCATCTATATACACATGTTTGTCATATGAATAGCGCCACCTATTGGACACAATGAGTATTTACTCTCAGAACATGTTTTTAACATGCTTGTGATCCCAACTCTTTCTATAATGATCTGTGATGAACAATCCTTCAGAACATAATTAAAGACACAGCAGCACCTACTGGTGACAGGCAGTACTGCAATGTACACAATGCTGATAACTGCACAGGTAAGCTCACAGTTTCAGCCTAGGCAGCACAGCAACACCTGCAGCACATCAGGCGGTGGCTTAAATCAGGCGGTGGTGCACATCTGGGACTTGCGCACATCAGGCGGTGCTTGAACGAGGGCCCGCACATCACCGCTTGCGGCTTTAATTATTGTTATTTTGTTCTCTTGGTTTGATTGACTAAAAACTGTAGTAATGCTTGTAAGCCCCACTGTTGCGGGCATGTTGTAAAGTTATGATGAGCTTTACAGTAACCGCAGCCATGTGTGCGTAACGCTGTGCCAGTTTGCACCTGCCTTTCAAACGTGCTAAATATAGACACAAAAACACATTGCGTGTGCTAAATGATTACATTTGCATCTCCTCCCAGTATTTTGCGCGTTCTGATAATCTGCATGTAATCTTCATATGCATGAAGGCAAATACGCTAAATGGATAGCGAGTGCTATTTTGCTCGCAATCCTCGGTGCACCCGGTTAGTACATCTGCTTTGCGCGCACTATAAAGTTTGCACGTGTTTTTATACACGCAAACCTTTAGTAGATCGGGCCCTTAATGTACAGATAGGTTTTTTTAAAGTCATGCGGCAGTGGAACTATTGTTTAGAACACTGAAACCTCCTCATCTCTCACAGTTGACAGATGCTTTTTTTTCAGTCTACAATTTAAAGTTTCACCGCCCACCACACTGCCTCCCCCTGCCTCCCCTTGCTTCAACACTCTGCCACTGTCTCAGTTCTTCCCTGTATCCCCGACGAAACGGTTCACCATCAACGCAGGTGTTAAAAATTCAACCAGTATTCTTGACCCCATTACCCTCATTCTCAAGAAACCTTGACTCAGTCCTGATAGTATGTGTAATTTCCAGCCCATCTCCAACCTCCCATTTCAATCCAAAATCCTGGAACATGCTGTTGCCTCTCAAGTCAAGTCACATCTCACCAATAACACCCTATAACACCAATAACACCAGTTCAAACTGGTTTCTGTTCCCAACACAGCATAGAAACAGCGCTTCTCAATATCACCAATGATCTCCTCTCCTCAGACTCTGGCACCCTCAACATCCTCATCCTCTTCGATCTCTCTGCAGCCTTCCACACCATACACCACACTATTCTTCTCTCCCACCTAGAAGACACACTCAACCCTGGCACTGCTCTCTCTGGGTTAAAATCCAACCTCAAGACCTACAACAACTCATTCACATTAACAACTGCTCCTCGTCCAGAGCACCTCTGTCTCAAGGCTTCCCCTAAGGCCTGGTCCCTTCCTGTCCATCAAATGCTTGCTCCCCCTGGGCAACATCATCCATCAGCATGGTCTCTGTTGTCATTATTCCACGACGACATCCAGCTTCATTACCACTAATTCCATCACCACAGAAACCCACTCCACGCTAACAAACTGCCTCATCAAAATAAAGAACAACTATTTTTAAACTATGACAAGTCTGACCTTATTAGCCCAAGTCCCTCACATATTCCACCCCACGCCTTCATCACATCCTGCCTTGATTACTGCCCTAGCATCCTCTACATCACATCATCCAAAGTCCTCTGTAAACTTCAATACATCCAGAACTCTGCTGCAGGCCTCCTCACCCGCATGTGACCACATCACCCCTGTCCTGCAACACCTCCATTGGCTCCCTGCACCTTACTGCTTCCACTGTAAAATCCTGCTCCTTACCCACAAGACCCCCCACCACCAGGCCCCTTCCTACCTCACTGACCTCCTCCACCATCACACTCCCTCCCTCAATCTCTGCTCTTCAGACACCAACCTCCTTCCTCCACCTCTCTTACCCAAGCACTGAACCTGGAGGAACAGAGCCTTCTCTGAATTCACCCCCTCACTCTCCACACATATTCAGATATGCACTGGGGCGCTGGTGGCCTAGTAGTCTAAGCGCCCCACATATTGAGGCTGTAGTCCTCATTGCAGAGTTCCCCTGTTTGACTCCCGACCGGCCGACCATTTACTGCATGTGTTCCCCCGCTCTCTACTCCCCACATTTCCTGTCTCTCTTCAGCTTCCTGTCAATAAAGGCGAAAAAGAACACCACTGTCCCTTCCACATTCAACTCACTGCTCATAACTCACTATTAATAACTCACTGTTAATAACTAACTGTTCATAACTCACTGTTCATAACTCACTGTTCATAACTCACTGTTCATAACTCACTGTTAATAACTCACTGTTAATAACTCACTGTTCAGAACTCACTGTTCATAACTAACTGTTCATAACCCACTGTTCATAACTCACTGTTCATAACTCACTGTTAATAACTAACTGTTAATAACTCACTGTTCAGAACTCACTGTTCATAACTAACTGTTCATAACCCACTGTTCATAACTCACTGTTCATAACTCACTGTTCATAACTCACTGTTCATAACTCACTGTTCATAACTCACTGTTAATAACTAACTGTTAATAACTCACTGTTCATAACTCACTGTTCATGACTCATTGTATATAACTCACTGTTCATAACTCACTGTTAATTACTCACTGTTCATAACTCACTGTTAATTACTCACTGTTCATAACTCACTGTTCATAACTCACTGTTCATGACTCACTGTTCATAACTCACTGTTAATTACTCACTGTTCATAACTCACTGTTAATTACTCGCTGTTCATAACTCACTGTTCATAACTCACTGTTCATAACTCACTGTGCATAACTCACTGTTCATAACTCACTGTGCATAACTAACTGTTCATAACTCACTGTTCACAACTCACTGTTAATGACTATCTGTTCATGACTCACTGTTAATAACTCACTGTGCATAACTCACTGTTCACCACTCACTGTTCATGACTATCTGTTCATGACTCACTGTTAATAACTCACTGTGCATAACTCACTGTGCATAACTCAATGTTAATAACTCACTGTTCACAACTCACTGTTCATAACTCACTGTTCATAACTCACTGTTCATAACTCAATGTGCATAACTCACTGTTCATAACTCACTGTTAATAACTAACTGTTAATAACTCACTGCTCATAACTCACTGTTCATGACTCATTGTATATAACTCACTGTTCATAACTCACTGTTCACAGCTCACTGTTCATAACTCACTGTTCACAAATCACTGTTCATAACTCACTGTTCATAACTCACTGTTCATGACTCACTGTTCATAACTCACTGTTAATTACTTACTGTTCATAACTCACTGTTAATTACTCGCTGTTCATAACTCACTGTTCATAACTCACTGTTCATAACTCACTGTGCATAACTCACTGTTCATAACTCACTGTGCATAACTAACTGTTCATAACTCACTGTTCACAACTCACTGTTAATGACTATCTGTTCATGACTCACTGTTAATAACTCACTGTGCATAACTCACTGTTCATAACTCACTGTTCATGACTATCTGTTCATGACTCACTGTTAATAACTCACTGTGCATAACTCACTGTGCATAACTCAATGTTAATAACTCACTGTTCACAACTCACTGTTCATAACTCACTGTTCATAACTCACTGTGCATAACTCAATGTTAATAACTCACTGTTCACAACTCACTGTTCATAACTCACTGTTCATAACTCACTGTTCATAACTCAATGTGCATAACTCACTGTTCATAACTCACTGTTAATAACTAACTGTTAATAACTCACTGCTCATAACTCACTGTTCATGACTCATTGTGTGTAACTCACTGTTCATAACTCACTGTTCACAGCTCACTGTTCATAACTCACTGTTCACAAATCACTGTTCATAACTCACTGTTCATGACTCACTGTTCATAACTCACTGTGTATAACTCACTGTTCATGACTCATTGTGCATAACTCACTGTTCACAACTCACTGTTCATAACTCACTGTTCATGACTCACTGTGTATAACTCACTGTTCACAACTCACTGTTCACAACTCACTGTTCATGACTATCTGTTCATGACTCACTGTTCATAACTCACTGTTAATAACTAACTGTTAATAACTCACTGTTCATAACTCACTGTTCATGACTCATTGTGTATAACTCACTGTTCACAGCTCACTGTTCACAGCTCACTGTTCATAACTCACTGTTCACAAATCACTGTTCATAACTCACTGTTCATGACTCACTGTTCATAACTCACTGTTCATAACTCACTTTTCACAAATCACTGTTCATAACTCACTGTTCATGACTCACTGTTCATAACTCACTGTGTATAACTCACTGTTCATGACTCATTGTGTATAACTCACTGTTCACAACTCAATGTTCATAACTCACTGTTCATAACTCACTGTTCATGACTCACTGTGTATAACTCACTGTTCACAACTCACTGTTCACAACTCACTGTTCACAACTCACTGTTCACAACTCACTGTTCATGACTCACTGTTCATAACTCACTGTTAATTACTCACTGTTCATAACTCACTGTTAATTACTCGCTGTTCATAACTCACTGTTCATAACTCACTGTGCATAACTCTCTGTTCATAACTCACTGTTCACAACTCACTGTTAATGACTATCTGTTCATGTATCACTGTTAATAACTCACTGTGCATAACTCACTGTTCACAACTCACTGTTCATGACTATCTGTTCATGACTCACTGTTAATAACTCACTGTGCATAACTCAATGTTAATAACTCACTGTTCACAACTCACTGTTCATAACTCACTGTTCATAACTCACTGTTCATAACTCAATGTGCATAACTCTCTGTTCATAAGTCATTGTTCACAACTCACTGTTCATAACTTACTGTGCATAACTCACTGTTCATAACTCACTGCTCATAACTCACTGTTCATAACTCACTGTTCATAACTCACTGTTCATAACTCACTGTTCATTACTCACTGTTCATAACTCACTGTTCATAACTTACTGTTCATAACTCACTGTTCATAACTCACTGCTCATAACTCACTGTTCATAACTCACTGTTCATAACTCACTGTTCATAACTCACTGTTCATTACTCACTGTTCATAACTCACTGTTCATAACTCACTGTTCATAACTCACTGTTCATAACTCACTGTTCATGTGTGATTGTGCTGTTATTTTTTGTTTGATTTGTGTGTGTTTTTTTTTTTCCTTTGTATTTTGATATTTATTTTAACTATTGTTCGGTGTCTTTGAGTTATTGAAAAATGGTTTGTAAAATAAATGTGTAACTATTATTTTTTTTTACAGTTGGAGCTATCAACACCTATAAACATTGAGGTGCAGTTACCACCAGCTCTCAGCAGATAGTAAATATTTCCCAATCTAAGTGAGCATGGCTGTTAGCACCAGTGTTCATAAATTAGGTGTGTTTTGCAATAAGCCTTGCTTGCATAGAAAAGGGTCTGTTTTGCTCCAAATAAATGCACAGTGGATCGTTTTAATGTATGCAAACAGCTCTGGCGTACAGAGACACTATACACTAAGCAGAGCAGTTTATTGAGCATTGAACCCTTTGTGGGTGCTTTGTGAATTAGACATATACAGCTGAGTACTTTTAGTCTGTTTGCACAGATTTAGCAGCTGCAAAAAATGCACAATCTCCTAATGAATCAGGACCTGAGAGTTAATTCAGAGCCTTGTAGTGCTATTTGACGATGGAAAGGCAGTCTGTAGTTTGCTGGAGAATTTTCTCAGCATGAAAAAGTAAGACATCTCTCTGTGGAGCAAGCAGTGATCTGGCTCTGACTAAAACAGCTTAACTGATGTTGGTAGTGAAGGAATTGGATGCATCAGAGGATGGAACTATTGCTATAACCTCAGATGATAAATAAATGACCCATAGTTGGTTGCTTTGTGCCATGTTTTACATCTACAGCTCTAAAATGCAACAGCTTTACTGTCACACTATGTTGCACAAGAAAATGTGTAAGCAAACAAGCTTTGGAGGAATCAATATCAGGAAACTTCCCACTAAGACAATCAGCCTGTCAGTCTAATATTTGTCTAGCACCAGTTCATAAGAACTGTTATATCAGGACACTTTCCATGAAGACATTTTACAGAAAGAGCAGATCTAGACTGGACTCTTAAATAAAATAATCATTGTGCATCAATCCACTTTATTTATACAGCTTCAAATAGCATTTAGACATGCAGAACACTTTACCAAAACCTTACTGTGTTGAAATCCGAGCTGTTGGCTCAGGGCAAATGGAACTGTCAACACATTAAACACATACACAGTTCATCTAAATGAGACGCACTAGGATTCAACAAGTGTTTACAATTGGTCTTCAAAAACCAGCTCAGCTGTTTGTGCTGTTATCAAGTGCATGTTTGATTTCTTGTATGACAGTACAGTGACCCTTAGACATCAAGAAAACTGGACTCATTAAAAGGTATTCATAAATATTTGATCTCAACGATTGAGTTGGATAATCAGAGCTTTAGAACAAAACAGGCTTATACATATATTGAATATTTTGGACATTTTCAGGCCGTACATGACCGGGTTTAGGATCGGCTGACATGTAATAAGGTATGAGGAGAAAATTATAGGCAGCAGAGTTTGTGCACCGCTCACATTAAACCTGCTCTGAATAACCACAAAGCAAATTCCAAAAGCAAAGTTGAGCAGAGAGGCCAGGTGAGGTGTGCAGGTACTGACAGCTTTCTGTCTGGTCTGTTTGGAACCAGAGAAACACACTTTAAGAATCCTCATGTAAGTATAAAAGATCCAAATCAGAGGAACAAATACTGTGATTACGAGCTTAACTATGCCATTAATGTTACTTAGTATGGTGTCAGAGCAGGCCAGTTTAACTATGGAGTAGTTATTACAGTAAACATTGTCAATAATGTTCCCACACAGCTGCAGGGTAGAACTCAAGGACACTGTGAAAGCAACAGAAAGACAAGCTGTTAACCATGACACTGCAATAAACACAGCAACCTTTTTAAATGTCATAAGAGAGTTATATTGCAGAGGATAACAGATGGCAAGATATCTGTCATAAGAAATGACGGCTAAAATATAAAACTCTACACTAACGTATGAGTACACACAGAAGCTCTGCAGGAAACACAAAGGAACAGAAACAGTGTGACTGTCAGAGAGAATCTGAACCAAGAGGAGAGGGAAGAACCCCGTACTACCAAACAGCTCATTAACAAACAAACTGCATGGAAATATATACATAGGTTCATGTAAGCTCCTGTTCTTACAGATAACAACAATGAGCAACAGGTTGGCACACAGAATTAACGTGTAGATAAACATTACAATCATGAAAAACAAGTGTTTTAAAACCCTGGTTTCAGAAAAGCCACCGAGCCTGAAATGAGAAAAATGTGTAAAATTGATCATGATTGATCACCACCCATTACCTCATTAACCATAAGCAGAGGACCTGCAGCAGGACCAGGCTGTATGGAGACGTTACACAGACTCAAGATACTTACAGAGCTGGCTCACTTTAATATTGTAAACCCTGTACCTTTAACTCCAATGGCATGGAGCTGTGCCCGTGCTTCCCCATGTTCACCTGTTTTCAGCTTCAGTAGAGCAGCTGCACATTAAGTGCAGGTGAGTTTACTTTGGATCACCTGGTTTGGTTTTGATTGAATACCTCCTAAGATAGTCACATGACTGGCCACAGGTCTGGAACAGCTGAGGGATTCAAAGTGATGACAATAACTCAGAAAACTGAAGATTGACCCCAGGACCTTTGTGGAAAAATACATTTAGGGCCAAATATGATCAAGTAATCTAAAGATAGTGAAGCAGACATCTGAGGGAGTCTGGAAATATTTTATATTATACTCTTTTTCTTTTCGTGTGTGTTGAGCTCAACCTCAGCCTGCTGAGTTTACAGGGCAGGGGAGATTTATCTTTGCTCTTGTTGAACAGAAGAAAACCCAAAGGAAGAAATAATCCCAGGAATGTTTGTGAAACCCAAAGTGATGACAATAACTCAGAAAACTGAAGATTGACCCCAGGACCTTTGTGGAAAAATACATTTAAGGCCAAATATGATCAAGTAATATTAAGATAGTGAAGCAGACATCTGAGGGAGTCTGGAAATATTTTATATTATACTCTTTTTCTTTTCGTGTGTGTTGACCCCAGGACCTTTGTGGAAAAATACTTCTAGGGCCAAAAATTAGTCAGGGATTAGATATCCATCCATCAACCTTTGACCCCTTATTACATTCAGGGTCGCAGGGGGGGCCCGGACAGAACCCACGTATGCACGTACCCAGGGAGAACATGCTAACTCAACACAGAGAGGCACCTGCCCGTCCAGGGATTCGAACCAGGAGCCTTCTTGCAGTGAGGCAACACCTCTATCAGGATTAGATATCAAACAGTGATAATGGGGTAGATTTTTCCAGATTGATCCGAGTTCTGCGTTATCTGAACGTACCAGTTTATATACGCTATGTGTTCTTGGTATCAGAACACGCTAGGCCAAAGACCAACGATGGACTCTGTTTCTATGACAACAAATCTGAGGAGCAGAGCTGTCAATTGATCACCAACTAGTGGTGAGATGGATCAGGTGGCAAAGAAGGCAATCTTTCGGACCTGGTCACCCCAAAGATGCATTGAGGGTGAGCCGGGGGAACACCTTGTGGGGGCCCCAGTCTGCAGGTCTAGTGGCTCCTACTCCAACCTCTTTCTCTGTCACACTCCTCATCACCAATATTTTAAATAAGATTAATCTAAACATTGATTAACCAAAACATTGACACCGGACACTTCTTGTTCAAGTATCTCAGGGTCTTCTTTGTGGGATAAAATATATCGCGAGATTGAAAAATGACATGTTTTTGTTTAATTGAACCTGGATTGTTGTTAAATTATATGTACCTGTCTCAGACTCATGGCCAAACTGAAGACTGTATAGAAGTCTAACAAAGTCCTAACAAAAAAGGAAACAGTCTGTCACATCAGCCTAGGTTCAGCTTCTTGCTCTGGTTACCATTTACTTTCAGAATCCTTTAAGGCTTTACATTGTCAGGGCCCTGCATACCTCAATGTTCAACCCCTCATTGTCCTAAAAGACTGTACTGTATGATAACTTGGTGTTTGTAAACCCTAGTACTAGAATATTATTTATGTTTTGCAATAAGCCTTGCTTGCATAGAAAAGGGTCTGTTTTGCTCCAAATAAATGCACAGTGGATAATTTAAATGTATGCAAACAGCACTGGCGTACAGAGACACTATGCACTCAGCAGAGCAGTTTATTGAGCATTTAACCCTTTGTGGGTGCTCTGTGAATTAGACATATACAGCTGAGGTCTTTTAGTCTCATTTTCACAGATTTAGCAGCTGCAAAAGATGCACAATCTCCTAATGAATCAGGACCTGAGAGTTAACTCAGAGCCTTGTAGTGCTATTTGACGATGGAAAGGGAGTCTGTAGTTTGCTGGAGACTTTTCTCAACATGAAAAAGTAAGACATCTCTCTGTGAAGCAAGCAGTGATCTGGCTCTGACTAAAACAGCTTAACTGATGTTGGTAGTGAAGGAATTGGAATGCATCAGAGGATGGAACTATTGCTATAACCTCACAGGATAAATAAATGACTCATAGTTGGTTGCTTTGTGCCATGTTTTACATCTACAGCTCTAAAATGCAACAGCTTTACTGTCACACTATGTTGCACAAGAAAATGTGTAAGCAAACAAGCTTTGGAGGAATCAATATCAGGAAACTTCCCTCTAAGACAATCAGCCTGTCAGTCTAATATTTGTCTAGCACCAGTTCATAACAACTGTTATATCAGGACACTTTCCATGAAGACATTTTACAGAAAGAGCAGATCTAGACTGGACTCTTAAATAAAATAATCATTGTGCATCCATCCACTTTATTTATACAGCTTCAAATAGCATTTAGACATGCAGAACACTTTACCAAAACCTTACTGTGTTGAAATCAGCGCTGTTGGCTCAGGGCAAATGGAACTGTCAACACATTAAACACATACACAGTTCATCTAAATGAGACACACTAGGATTCAACAAGTGTTTACATTTGCTCTTCAGAAACCAGCTCAGCTGTTTGTGCTGTTATCAAGTGCATGTTTGATTTCTTGTATGACAGTACAGTGACCCTTAGACATCAAGAAAACTGGACTCATTAAAAGGTATTCATAAATATTCGATCTCAACGATTGAGTTGGATAATCAGAGATTTAGAACAAAACAGGCTTTTACATATATTGAATATTTTGGACATTTTCAGGCCGTACA
The DNA here is from genome assembly GCF_009762535.1 of Notolabrus celidotus. NCBI lineage: Eukaryota > Metazoa > Chordata > Actinopteri > Labriformes > Labridae > Notolabrus > Notolabrus celidotus. The sequence goes on along the minus strand of NC_048277.1, from coordinate 333,995 downwards.
TGACCGGGTTTAGGATCGGCTGACATGTAATAAGGTATGAGGAGAAAATTATAGGCAGCAGAGTTTGTGCACCGCTCACATTAAACCTGCTCTGAATAACCACAAAGCAAATTCCAAAAGCAAAGTTGAGCAGAGAGGCCAGGTGAGGTGTGCAGGTACTGACAGCTTTCTGTCTGGTCTGTTTGGAACCAGAGAAACACACTTTAAGAATCCTCATGTAAGTATAAAAGATCCAAATCAGAGGAACAAATACTGTGATTACAAGCTTAACTATGCCATAAATGTTATTTATTGTGGTGTCAGAGCAGGCCAGTTTAACTATGGAGTAGTTATTACAGTAAACATTGTCAATAATGTTCCCACACAGCTGCAGAGTAGAACTCAAGGACACTGTGCAAGCAACATTAAGACAAGCGGCTAACCATGACACTGCAATAAGCACAGCAACCTTTTTAAAAGTCATAAGAGAGTTATATTGCAGAGGATAACAGATGGCAAGATATCTGTCATAAGAAATGACGGCTAAAATATAAAACTCTACAGTTACGTATGAGTACACACAGAAGATCTGCAGGAAACACAAAGGAACAGAAACAGTGTGACTGTCAGAGAGAATCTGAACCAAGAGGAGAGGGAAGAACCCCGTACTACCAAACAGCTCATTAACAAACAGACTGCATGGAAATATATACATAGGTTCATGTAAGCTCCTGTTCTTACAGATAACAACAATGAGCAACAGGTTGGCACACAGAATTAACGTGTAGATAAACATTACAATCATGAAAAACAAGGGTTTTAAAACCCTGGTTTCAGAAAAGCCACCGAGCCTGAAATGAGAAAAATGTGTAAAATTGATCATGATTGATCACGACCCATTACCTCATTAACCATAAGCAGAGGACCTGCAGCAGGACCAGGCTGTATGGAGACATTACACAGGCTCATTCATATTGTGAGCTCTCATTTCAAATGTTAGTTCCGATTGCTGGGACCGTCTGTGCCTCCCAGTGTTCACCTTCTTTCGGGTTAACTAAAGCAGCAGAACAATGTTAGCGAGTGCAGATGAGTTTACTGCAGAGCTTGTGTCTTGTTGAGTAAATACCTTCTAAGATAGTCACATGACTGGCCACAGGTCTGGAACAGCTGAGGGATTCAAAGTGATGACAATAACTCAGAAAACTGAAGATTGACCCCAGGACCTTTGTGGAAAAATACTTCAAGGGCCAAATATGAGTCAGGGATTAGATATCCATCCATCAACCTTTGACCCCTTATTACATTCAGGGTCACAAGGGGGACGTAGAGAGAACCCACATATTCACATATCCAGGGAGAACATGCTAACTCCACACAGAGAGGCACCTGCCCGTCCAGGGATTCGAACCAGGAGCCTTCTTGCTGTGAGGCAACACCTCTATCAGGATTAGATATCAAACAGTGATAATGGGGTAGATTTTTCCAGATTGATCCGAGTTCTGCGTTATCTGAACGTACCAGTTTATATACGTTATGTGTTCGTGGTATCAGAACACGCTAGGCCAAAGACCAATGATGGACTCTGTTTCTATGACAACAAATCTGAGGAGCAGAGCTGTCAATTGATCACCAACTAGTGGTGAGATGGATCAGGTGGCAAAGAAGGCAATCCTTCGGACCTGGTCACCCCAAAGATGCATTGAGGGTGAGCCGGGGGAACACCTTGTGGGGGCCACAGCCTGCAGGTCTAGTGGCTCCTCCTTCAGCCTCTCCTCTGTCACACTCCTCATCACCAATATTTTAAGTAAGATTAATCTAAACATTGATTAACCAAAACATTGACACCGGACACTTCTTGTTCAAGTATCTCAGGGTCTTCTTTGTGGGATAAAACATATCGCAAGATTGAAAAATGACATGTTTTTGTTTAATTGAACCTGGATTGTTGTTAAATTATATGTACCTGTCTCAGACTCATGGCCAAACTGAAGACTGTACAGAAGTCTAACAAAGTCCTAACAAAAAAGGAAACAGTCTGTCACATCAGCCTAGGTTCAGCTTCTTGCTCTGGTTACCATTTACTTTCAGAATCCTTTAAGGCTTTACATTGTCAGGGCCCTGCATACCTCAATGTTCAACCCCTCATTGTCCTAAAAGACTGTACTTTATGATAACTTGGTGTTTGTAAACCCTAGGACAAGTATATTATTTGTGTTTTGCAATAAACCTTGCTTGTGTGGCAAGATAGGGAGTTGCACTCCCTACCTTTAGGTGTCAGTGTGGCTCATAGTTACTGGGCGCACGCCTATAAAGGCACCTGGTCGGCTTGTCTTCTCCCTCTTCCTGTTCCTCCCTCACGGAGCCGGCAGACGTGAGATACGTCCGGTGTTGTGCCTGTGCGGCACGAAGAGTGGTGTCGGGTTTCCGAGGGTAGGCATGCTCCCTCGTCTGTTTGATTCATTCATTCACCTGTGCGGGTTGTTTACTCCGGTTTTCGCTCCGTTACAGCAGTGTGGTGTGACGGGGGCTGAGCTGTTCTGCGGGGTCTGGGTGCGCACTGTCCTTATTTCCTTTTGGCAGTCCCCATACCACTGATATTTTCCCTTATTTAGTTTGTTCCTTACTTAGTCTGCTTTCATTTAGTCTGTTTTAATAACTGTTAATAAAGTATTTTTATATTGTGAAATCACGTTCTCGTGTCCTGTGGATAATTCGAACCGCGTGCCCTTCCTGTCTGTGTTTAGTTTATTTAGTTTACATCCTGGGGTGTAAGTCCCCAGGTGGCGTTGCCCTTATTTACACATTACTGCTCGCCTTGCCACATTTGGCGTTGCCGGCAGGATCCACATTTAAAGGACAGAGACGTGATTTCCACCTGTTAAAATTTTTTTGTGTTTGTAGATTGTGTTTTAACTGTAAAGTCAGAGTTTGTGCCAGAACCAAGACAGCAGTATCGTTTCAGAAACTAAACTATTCACAAACCATTATCCCCCTTCCTCATTCCCTGCTGGAGGCTTAGGTGTGGTTGTTGTTGGTATGGAGGAGGAAGTGCAGCAGCTCCGGGAGCTCGTGCTGCAGCTGAAGGCAGACAAGGAGCGTCTGCTTCGGGAGCATGCTGTGTCTCATTCGGGCCCTAGTGGGGCAGCTTCGGTGTCTTCCGAGTCAGCTGGTCGTGCTCCGGCTGCTGTGACGGAGCGGCTGGTGGTTATACCTAGAGACCGTAGATGTCCCATGTTTAATGGTAAGACAGGCACTAGTGTGGCTGAGTGGATTGAGGAGGTACAGGCGTGCATACGGGCTCGCCACCTCTCTGTTGCTGACCAAGCCCTCTTTATTGTCGATCATTTGGAGGGAGAGGCGCGGGATGAGATACGGTTTCGACCGGGTGTAGAGAGAGACAACCCAGTCCGCATTCTTTCCATCTTGTGAGAGTTGTACGGCCATACTCACTCTTATGTCACTCTGCAGCAGGCTTTCTTCGCGAGACAACAACAGGAGGGTGAGACGCTGCAGGAGTTTTCTTTGGCTTTGTTATCGTTAATGCAGAACATCCAGCAGTGCGCACCTGACGGTATGCCAAACGCTGAAGTTTTGCTTCATGACCAGTTTGTAGAGCGTGTCCTTGACAGTTCTCTGCGACGAGAGCTGAAGCAAATGGTTCGGCGTCAGCCCACTGCGACGTTGCTGGAGGTGCGTAGCGAGGCTATTAGATGGAAGAGGGAGGGTCTTCCTGGGGGTTCTCGTGGGCGTAGCTACTCTCTTCCATCTGCTCATGGTCTTCAGTTTAGTGTTCGGAGTAGCTCCATCCCAGCCCCTGTAGCTGCTGCCCAGGGGCCGGGTTTAACTGAACTGATTGATCTAATGAAGCGCCAACAAGAGCAGCTTAATGAGCTTACGCGCACAGTAGCTTCCTTGCAGGCTCCCCGACCCCAAGGTCGGATGTCACACAACAATTCTGTGATTTGTCGCAGGTGTCAGCAGCCTGGACGTTTTGCCCGGGAGTGTGATGGTGAGCGTGCCCCTGTTCGTGCTCGTGCCCACTCTGTCGCAGGGTTAACATCCCACCTTTCCGCTCGGCAGCCGGAAAACTGAAGCCCGCTGAGTTGTCGAGCCACAGCTCAGTAGGGGAATCTCCAGGCTCTGTCGATGGTAAACTGGCTGGTCTAATGTCGTCATGTCCAAACATTGATGTTCTGATGGGTGATGTCTCTGTCATGTTTGGTGGATACTGGGTCCATGGTGTCCACTATAACTGAAAGCTTTTTCCAGGAGCATTTCGCACCTTGGGATCATGATCGCCTGCGGTCCTGTCATTGGCTACAGCTGCGAGCGGCTAATGGCCTAGCCATTCCATATGTTGGCTACTTGGAGCTTGATGTGACCCTCTGTGGGAAGGAGATGTCCCGCTGCGGGATTTTGGTCGTAAAAGACCCCCCTGAAGCTGTAGCCTCAGTCTCTGGAGTCTTGGGGATGAACATTATCCGACGTTGCTATCGGAATCATTTCGGGGCATATGGTCGGTCTCTCTTTGATTCACCCCCTGTGTTGCAGGCCCCTGGCCCCGTCATTGAGGCCCTCCAGAAGTGCCACCAGGCTGCTGCCCAGGTTCAGAAGGACCCTATGGGTTCAGTTCAGGTGCAGGGTAAACGGGCCCTTCGCATCCCTGGTGGAGTAATGAAGATTGTGGCCAGCACTTGCTTTCCACACTTTGGAGATCAGCCTGCGCTGTTCGAGCCCCCTGATTCTGGTCTGCCAGCGGGGTTGCTGGCGTCTCCATGCTTGGTTCAAGTTGTCCAGGGTACGGCTTATATTCCGGTGGTCAATGTGGGAACCAGCGATATTCTCCTGTACCCTCGGACTTGTCTTGGTGCTCTCAGTGGTGCCCAGGTTGTTAGTTTACCCACAGGGGTGACTGAGGTGAGGCCTACCACGGCTACGATCTCCTCACAAACAGCCAGTAGCTCGACCACGGGAGTGACCCCACAAGTGGATCTGTCCATGTTGACGGAGGAGGAGCAGGGGGAGGTGAGGTCTGTGTTGCAGGAGTACAGTTCAGTCTTTGCAGCCCACGATGGGGACTTAGGCTGTACTGGCCTCATCTCCCATGACATTCCGCTCCTTGATGATGTCCCTGTTCGACAAAGGTATCGTCGCATCCCTCCCTCAGAGTATGAGGCAGTGAAGGCTCACATCAATCAGCTTCTCGAGGCGCAAGACATTAAGGAAAGCTGTAGACCCTATGCCTCGCCCATCATGCTGGTCCGGATGAAGGACAGGAAGCTGCGCTTGTGCGTTGACTACCGCCTTTTGAACAGCAAAACCAGGAAGGATGCGTTCCCACTGCCTCGCATTGAGGAAAGCCTGGATGCGCTTTGTGGTGCCTGCTGGTTCTCGACAATTGACCTGGCTAGTGGGTACAACCAGGTGCCAATGTCAGAACCAGATAAGCCTAAGACCACTTTCGGTACCCCTTTTGGACTTTTTGAGTTCAACAGGATGCCTTTTGGGCTATGTAACGCCCCAAGCACCTTCCAGCGGCTGATGCAGAGGATGTTTGGAGATCAGCAAGGACAGTCCCTCCTTCTGTACCTTGATGACATCGTTGTTTTCTCCTCCTCTGTTTCTCAGCATCTGCAGCGGCTGGAAGTAGTGCTTGGTCGGCTCCAAAAGGAAGGTCTAAAGGCCAAACTGGAGAAGTGCTCTTTCTTCCAGAAGGAAGTTAAGTACTTAGGCCATGTCATCTCAAGCGATGGAGTCTCCACAGACCCTGAGAAGATCGAGGCTGTGTCCAAATGGAAGCGGCCCCGTCATGTTACAGAGCTGCGCTCCTTTTTGGGTTTTTCCAGCTACTATCGGCGTTTTGTAGAGGGCTTTGCGCAACTGGCCGGCCCTCTGCATAAATTAGTAGCTGAGCTTGCAAGCAAAAAGCCCAGAAAAGGATCCGAGCAAGCCCTGGGTGCTGCCTGGACGCCGCAGTGTGAAGCCAGTTTTGAAGCCTTGAAGTCGAAGCTAGTTTCCGCCCCTGTGCTCACTTATGCTGACTTTTCCCGTCCCTTCATTTTGGAGGTTGATGCCAGCCATAGTGGCCTGGGAGCAGTCCTCTCTCAAGAGACCGACAGAGGTGTTCAGCCTGTCGCTTATGCCAGTCGTGGCCTCAGGCCAACTGAGCGAAACATGGATAACTACAGCTCCATGAAGCTGGAGTTTTTAGCCCTGAAGTGGGCTATGACGGAGAAGTTCCTGGAATATCTGTTGGGCCATAAGTGTGTGGTTTACACAGATAACAACCCGCTGAGCTACCTGCAGTCTGCCAAGCTGGGTGCCACGGAGCATCGTTGGGCCGCCCAGTTGGCTGCGTTTGATTTTGACATCAAGTACCGATCAGGTTGCAGTAATCGGAACGCTGATGCACTCTGGTGTCCCCAGTGTCCTCCAGCGTGCAGCAGTTCTAGACCCAAGGGTGGTGGCAACCCAGGGTCTAGTATCTGTGTTTCCATCTCCCTCTCCTGCTGACATTCGTGCCTTGCAGGAGGCAGATCCCCTTGTGACAGAGTTTTGGGTGTTTTGGCGGAGACAGGCTCGGCCAACGCCGGCTGAGAGACCTCAGGTTTCTAAGCCGGCAATGGCCCTGTTCCGTCAGTGGAACCATTTGGTTGAAAAAGAGGGTGTGCTTCACCGACGGGTCTTCCAGCCTGATGGTGGGGACGAATCCCTCCAACTGGTTCTGCCTGCAGTCCTTAAGCAAGACACCCTTAACCGCTTGCATCAGGAGCATGGCCACCAGGGCATTGATCGGACCACTGACCTGGTGAGGCAGCGTTGCTACTGGCCGGGGATGTCATCGGACATCAAACAGTGGGTCCAAGAGTGCGAGCGCTGCCAGGTTGCAAAAGACTCTGGGTCAGTGCCGCATAGCTTTATGGGTCACTTGCTTGCTTCGGAGCCAAACGAAATCTTGGCCATTGATTTTACCCTGTTGGAGCCCTCCAGCAGTGGCGTTGAAAACGTCCTTGTCATGACAGACGTTTTTAGTAAGTACACCGTTGCTGTTCCCACTCGGGACCAACGGGCCTCTACTGTGGCCCATGTTCTCCTTACAGAGTGGTTCTACAAATTTGGTGTTCCAACCCGTCTTCATTCAGACCAGGGGAGGAGTTTCGAGAGCGCTTTGCTGCACCAGCTCTGCTGCTTGTACGAGGTTGCGAAGTCTCCAGCGGGCAATGGGCAGTGCGAACTCTCCACAACCTCCTACGCACTCTTCCAGTCTCAAGGAAATGGGACTGGGTCTCCTGTTTGCCCCAGGTGTTGTTCTCCTACAACACCACACCCCATCAGGGCACAGGAGAGTCACCCTTCTACCTGATGTTTGGTAGAGAACCTCGTCTCCCCATCGACTTTCTGTTGGGACGAGTTCAGGATCCTGTACGTGGGGAAGTACAGGATTGGGTTTTTGAGCATCAAGCCAGGCTTCAGGTGGCGTTTGAAGGTGCTAAAGAACGGTTGTTGGCTGCTGCTGGTCGCCGGAAGGAGCGTCATGACCAGCAGGTTCGTGATGCACCCTTACCGGTGGGCCAGTTGGTGTACCTTAAAGATCACAGTGTGAGGGGTCGTCACAAAATTCATGATGTCTGGAGCTCTGTAGTCCATCAGATGTTAAAAGAACCAGCGAATCAAGGAGCAGTATACACTGTCGCTTCAGTGCATGACTTGCATCATGCACGAACAGTACACCGGGACATGTTGAAGGCGGCTATCAGGCCTCAGCCTCTACCGACCCCTCCCAGGGACCCCTCGCCTTCTGGCCTGGAACAGGTGGAGGGTGAATCCCTCAGTGATGGCGACTTGTGGCTCTTGGTACCAGAAACGCCTATGCCACCTGTGTCGGTACGTCGTTCTGCAGGCCCGAGTAGTTCCGCTGCGACAACTCGTTCAGAGGTTCAGGTCGGTTCAAGTGTACCTCCTGCTCAGAGTGACCTTGTACCACCAGTTTTTTCCTTGTCCCCATCAGAGCAACCTGGCACCAGTCAGCAGGTTCTGTGTCGGACTGCTCGCTCTACAGCTGGTTAACATTCCAACGTTCACCATCTTCCGCTGTCTGCGGGTCAGCTGGGTAATCCACCACAGCCGGCGCAGCCTATGTCTAATGTCCAGATAGCCGTTTTCAGACCCTGGTGGTAGTTTGTTTGTTGGTTCATCGTCGGGGCGGCGATGCAAAATCTGGGGGTAGATGTGGCAGAGTGTTTCCTGCGGGTAAGGCGCGTTTTGTCTGCCTTAATAACATTTAGCTGTTGATGGTCTGGTGAGGGAATTAACAGCTTTTCTCTTCCAGCCATCACTCGCCGAGTCTGGGCAGCTGCTTCCTCCTGCTGTCGCCGACATACGGTTGCCCTGCTCTCCGGTAGGAATTATTTTATTTGTAGTTTAGGTTAAGTTTTTGTTTATATTTAGACACTGATTGATTTATTTGTTTATTTTCCAGTACGCGGTCACAACGTTGCCGTTGTCTGCGCTGCTGCTGTCTTGGCTGCTGTTGATTTCTCGGAGTGTAACACTGAAATAAGTGTTTCATTGAAGAACACCACGGGCGCTTTCACGGGACTGTGTGAGGCGAAATAACTGCCCGGTGGCTTTGCTCGGGCCTCCATCGGCGCACCGTTTCAGCTGTCTGCTGGCTCGTGTTTATATACATGCGCAGACACATTATGAGTCTAATTGTTTGATTTATCTCCCCTACTTTTGTTATTTTCTCTATTGACTATTAAGTTTGTGTTTTGATTGTTTTGATTTATTGTGTTAAATTGTTTTGTTTCTGTTGTTTAATTTGGGTTATAGTGGTATGAGGGCTGCCAGTATTGCATGAGTTTAATTGTGTGTGTGTTCTCATTTTGTTACAGGTGCTGAGGGCCCCAGAACGGCAGCGGTTCCCTGGTGGTGGATCCTTTTTTCACTTTTGGTTTGCTGTTTCACGGGTGTTGTGTAGTTTTGGATCCCTCCCCTTTTTGTTTCCGCTGTCGTGGTAAGCCCCAGCCCTGTCCTTATTTCCTTTTGGCAGTCCCCATACCACTGATATTTTCCCTTATTTAGTTTGTTCCTTACTTAGTCTGCTTTCATTTAGTCTGTTTTAATAACTGTTAATAAAGTATTTTTATATTGTGAAATCACGTTCTCGTGTCCTGTGGATAATTCGAACCGCGTGCCCTTCCTGTCTGTGTTTAGTTTATTTAGTTTACATCCTGGGGTGTAAGTCCCCAGGTGGCGTTGCCCTTATTTACACATTACTGCTCGCCTTGCCACATTTGGCGTTGCCGGCAGGATCCACATTTAAAGGACAGAGACGTGATTTCCACCTGTTAAAATTTTTTTGTGTGTTTGTAGATTGTGTTTTAACTGTAAAGTCAGAGTTTTTGCCAGAACCAAGACAGCAGTATCGTTTCAGAAACTAAACTATTCAGAAACCATTATCCCCCTTCCTCATTCCCTGCTGGAGGCTTAGGTGTGGTTGTTGTCGGTATGGAGGAGGAAGTGCAGCAGCTCCGGGAGCTCGTGCTGCAGCTGAAGGCCGACAAGGAGCGTCTGCTTCGGGAGCATGCTGTGTCTCATTCGGGCCCTAGTGGGGCAGCTTCGGTGTCCTCCGAGTCAGCTGGTCGTGCTCCGGCTGCTGTGACGGAGCGGCTGGTGGTTATACCTAGAGACCGTAGATGTCCCATGTTTAATGGTAAGACAGGCACTAGTGTGGCTGAGTGGATTGAGGAGGTACAGGCGTGCATACGGGCTCGCCACCTCTCTGTTGCTGACCAAGCCCTCTTTATTGTCGATCATTTGGAGGGAGAGGCGCGGGATGAGATACAGTTTCGACCGGGTGTAGAGCGAGACAACCCAGTCCGCATTTTTTCCATCTTGCGAGAGTTGTACGGCCATACTCACTCTTATGTCACTCTGCAGCAGGCTTTCTTCGCGAGACAACAACAGGAGGGTGAGACGCTGCAGGAGTTTTCTTTGGCTTTGTTATCTTTAATGCAGAACATCCAGCAGTGCGCACCTGACGGTATGCCAAACGCTGAAGTTTTGCTTCGTGACCAGTTTGTAGAGCGTGTCCTTGACAGTTCTCTGCGACGAGAGCTGAAGCAAATGGTTCGGCGTCAGCCCACTGCGACGTTGCTGGAGGTGCGTAGCGAGGCTATTAGATGGGAGAGGGAGGGTCTTCCTGGGGGTTCTCGTGGGCGTAGCTACTCTCTTCCATCTGCTCATGGTCTTCAGTTTAGTGTTCGGAGTAGCTCCATTCCAGCCCCTGTAGCTGCTGCCCAGGGGCCGGGTTTAACTGAACTGATTGATCTAATGAAGCGCCAGCAAGAGCAGCTTAATGAGCTTACGCGCACAGTAGCTTCCTTGCAGGCTCCCCGACCCCAAGGTCGGATGTCACACAACAATTCTGTGATTTGTCGCAGGTGTCATCAGCCTGGACGTTTTGCCCGGGAGTGTGATGGTGAGCGTGCCCCTGTTCGTGCTCATGCCCACTCTGTCGCGGGGTTAACATCCCACCTTTCCGCTCGGCAGCCGGAAAACTGAAGCCGCTGAGTTGTCGAGCCACAGCTCAGTAGGGGAATCTCCAGGCTCTGTCGATGGTAAACTGGCTTGGGATCATGATCGCCTGCGGTCCTGTCATTGGCTACAGCTGCGAGCGGCTAATGGCCTAGCCATTCCATATGTTGGCTACTTGGAGCTTGATGTGACCCTCTGTGGGAAGGAGATGTCCCGCTGCGGGATCTTGGTCGTAAAAGACCCCCCTGAAGCTGTGGCCTCAGTCTCTGGAGTCTTGGGGATGAACATTATCCGACTTTGCTATCGGAATCTTTTCGGGGCATATGGTCGGTCTCTCTTTGATTCACCCCCTGTGTTGCAGGCCCCTGGCCCCGTCATTGAGGCCCTCCAGAAGTGCCACCAGGCTGCTGCCCAGGTTCAGAAGGACCCTATGGGTTCAGTTCGGGTGCAGGGTAAACGGGCCCTTCGCATCCCTGGTGGAGTAATTAAGATTGTGGCCAGCACTTGCTTTCCACACTTTGGAGATCAGCCGGCGCTGTTCGAGCCCCCTGATTCTGGTCTGCCAGCGGGGTTGCTGGCGTCTCCATGCTTGGTTCAAGTTGTCCGGGGTACGGCTTATATTCCGGTGGTCAATGTGGGAACCACGGATATTCTCCTGTACCCTCGGACTTGTCTTGGTGCTCTATGTGGTGCCCAGGTTGTTAGTTTACCCACAGGGGTGACTGAGGTGAGGCCTACCAGGGCTACGATCTCCTCACAAACAGCCAGTAGCTCGACCACGGGAGTGACCCCACAAGTGGATCTGTCCATGTTGACGGAGGAGGAGCAGGGGGAGGTGAGGTCTGTGTTGCAGGAGTACAGTTCAGTCTTTGCAGCCCACGATGGGGACTTAGGCTGTACTGGCCTCATCTCCCATGACATTCCGCTCCTTGATGATGTCCCTGTTCGACAAAGGTATCGTCGCATCCCTCCCTCAGAGTATGAGGCAGTGAAGGCTCACATCAATCAGCTTCTCGAGGCGCAGGTCATTAAGGAAAGCTGTAGAGCCTATGCCTCACCCATCATGCTGGTCCGGAAGAAGGACGGGAAGCTGCGCTTGTGCGTTGACTACCGCCTTTTGAACAGCAAAACCAGGAAGGATGCGTTCCCACTGCCTCGCATTGAGGAAAGCCTGGATGCGCTTTGTGGTGCCCGCTGGTTTTCGACAATTGACCTGGCTAGTGGGTACAACCAGGTGCCAATGTCAGAACCAGATAAGCCTAAGACCACTTTCGGTACCCCTTTTGGACTTTTTGAGTTCAACAGGATGCCTTTTGGGCTATGTAACGCCCCAAGCACCTTCCAGCGGCTGATGCAGAGGATGTTTGGAGATTAGCAAGGACAGTCCCTCCTTCTGTACCTTGATGACATCGTTGTTTTCTCCTCCTCTGTTTCTCAGCATCTGCAGCGGCTGGAAGTAGTGCTTGGTCGGCTCCAAAAGGAAGGTCTAAAGGCCAAACTGGAGAAGTGCTCTTTCTTCCAGAAGGAAGTTAAGTACTTAGGCCATGTCATCTCAAGCGATGGAGTCTCCACAGACCCTGAGAAGATCGAGGCTGTGTCCAAATGGAAGCGGCCCCGTCATGTTACAGAGCTGCGCTCCTTTTTGGGTTTTTCCAGCTACTATCGGCGTTTTGTAGAGGGCTTTGCGCAACTGGCCGGCCCTCTGCATAAATTAGTAGCTGAGCTTGCAAGCAAAAAGCCCAGAAAAGGATCCGAGCAAGCCCTGGGTGCTGCCTGGACGCCGCAGTGTGAAGCCAGTTTTGAAGCCTTGAAGTCGAAGCTAGTTTCCGCCCCTGTGCTCACTTATGCTGACTTTTCCCGTCCCTTCATTTTGGAGGTTGATGCCAGCCATAGTGGCCTGGGAGCAGTTCTCTCTCAAGAGACCGACAGAGGTGTTCAGCCTGTCGCTTATGCCAGTCGTGGCCTCAGGCCAACTGAGCGAAACATGGATAACTACAGCTCCATGAAGCTGGAGTTTTTAGCCCTGAAGTGGGCTATGACGGAGAAGTTCCTGGAATATCTGTTGGGCCATAAGTGTGTGGTTTACACAGATAACAACCCGCTGAGCTACCTGCAGTCTGCCAAGCTGGGTGCCACGGAGCATCGTTGGGCCGCCCAGTTGGCTGCGTTTGATTTTGACATCAAGTACCGATCAGGTCGCAGTAATCGGAACGCTGATGCACTCTGGTGTCCCCAGTGTCCTCCAGCGTGCAGCAGTCCTAGACCCAAGGGTGGTGGCAACCCAGGGTCTAGTATCTGCGTTTCCATCTCCCTCTCCTGCTGACATTCGTGCCTTGCAGGAGGCAGATCCCCTTGTGACAGAGTTTTTGGTGTTTTGGCGGAGACAGGCTCGGCCAACGCCGGCTGAGAGACCTCAGGTTTCTAAGCCGGCGATGGCCCTGTTGCGTCAGTGGAACCATTTGGTTGAAAAAGAGGGTGTGCTTCACCGACGGGTCTTCCAGCCTGGTGGTGGGGACGAATCCCTCCAACTGGTTCTGCCTGCAGTCCTTAAGCAAGACACCCTTAACCGCTTGCATCAGGAGCATGGCCACCAGGGCATTGATCGGACCACTGACCTGGTGAGGCAGCGTTGCTACTTCCCGGGGATGTCATCGGACATCAAACAGTGGGTCCAAGAGTGCGAGCGCTGCCAGGTTGCAAAAGACTCTGGGTCAGTGCCGCATAGCTTTATGGGTCACTTGCTTGCTTCGGAGCCAAACGAAATCTTGGCCATTGATTTCACCCTGTTGGAGCCCTCCAGCAGTGGCGTTGAAAACGTCCTTGTCATGACAGACGTTTTTAGTAAGTACACCGTTGCTGTTCCCACTCGGGACCAACGGGCCTCTACTGTGGCCCATGTTCTCCTTACAGAGTGGTTCTACAAATTTGGTGTTCCAACCCGTCTTCATTCAGACCAGGGGAGGAGTTTCGAGAGCGCTTTGCTGCACCAGCTCTGCTGCTTGTACGAGGTTGCGAAGTCTCGCACTACTCCATACCATCCAGCGGGCAATGGGCAGTGCGAGCGGTTCAACAGAACTCTCCACAACCTCCTACGCACTCTTCCAGTCTCAAGGAAATGGGACTGGGTCTCCTGTTTGCCCCAGGTGTTGTTCTCCTACAACACCACACCCCATCAGGGCACAGGAGAGTCACCCTTCTACCTGATGTTTGGTAGAGAACCTCGTCTCCCCATCAACTTTCTGTTGGGACGAGTTCAGGATCCTGTACGTGGGGAAGTACAGGATTGGGTTTTTGAGCATCAAGCCAGGCTTCAGGTGGCGTTTGAAGGTGCTAAAGAACGGTTGTTGGCTGCTGCTGGTCGCCGGAAGGAGCGTCATGACCAGCAGGTTCGTGATGCACCCTTACCGGTGGGCCAGTTGGTGTACCTTAAAGATCACAGTGTGAGGGGTCGTCACAAAATTCATGATGTCTGGAGCTCTGTAGTCCATCAGATGTTAAAAGAACCAGCGAATCAAGGAGCAGTATACACTGTCGCTTCAGTGCATGACTTGCATCATGCACGAACAGTACACCGGGACATGTTGAAGGCGGTTATCAGGCCTCAGCCTCTACCGACCCCTCCCAGGGACCCCTCGCCTTCTGGCCTGGAACAGGTGGAGGGTGAATCCCTCAGTGATGGCGACTTGTGGCTCTTGGTACCAGAAACATCTATGCCACCTGTGTCGGTACGTCGTTCTGCAGGCCCGAGTAGTTCCGCTGCGACAACTCGTTCAGGGGTTCAGGTCGGTTCAAGTGTACCTCCTGCTCAGGTAACCTTGTACCGCCAGTTTTTTCCTTGTCCCCATCAGAGCAACCTGGCACCAGTCAGCAGGTTCTGTGTCGGACTGCTCGCTCTACAGCTGGTTAACATTCCAATGTTCACCATCTTCCGCTGTCTGCAGGTCAGCTGGGTAATCCACCACAGCCGGCGCAGCCTATGTCTAATGTCCAGATAGCCGTTTTCAGACCCTGGTGGTAGTTTGTTTGTTGGTTCATCGTCGGGGCGGCGATGCAAAATCTGGGGGTAGATGTGGCAGTGTGTTTCCTGCGGGTAAGGCGCGTTTTGTCTGCCTTAATAACATTTAGCTGTTGATGGTCTGGTGAGGGAATTAACAGCTTTTCTCTCCCAGCCATCACTCGCCGAGTCTGGGCAGCTGCTTCCTCCTGCTGTTGCCGACATACGGTTGCCCTGCTCTCCGGTAGGAATTATTTTATTTGTAGTTTAGGTTAAGTTGTTGTTTATATTTAGACACTGATTGATTTATTTGTTTATTTTCCAGTACGCGGTCACAACGTTGCCGTTGTCTGCGCTGCTGCTGTCTTGGCTGCTGTTGATTTCTCGGAGTGTAACACTGAAATAAGTGTTTCATTGAAGAACACCACGGGCGCTTTCACGGGACTGTGTGAGGCGAAATAACTGCCCGGTGGCTTTGCTCGGGCCTCCATCGGCGCACCGTTTCAGCTGTCTGCTGGCTCGTGTTTATATACATGCGCAGACACATTATGAGTCTAATTGTTTGATTTATCTCCCCTACTTTTGTTATTTTCTCTATTGACTATTAAGTTTGTGTTTTGATTGTTTTGATTTATTGTGTTAAATTGTTTTGTTTCTGTTGTTTAATTTGGGTTATAGTGGTATGAGGGCTGCCAGTATTGCATGAGTTTAATTGTGTGTGTGTTCTCATTTTGTTACAGGTGCTGAGGGCCCCAGAACGGCAGCGGTTCCCTGGTGGTGGATCCTTTTTTCACTTTTGGTTTGCTGTTTCACGGGTGTTGTGTAGTTTTGGATCCCTCCCCTTTTTGTTTCCGCTGTCGTGGTAAGCCCCAGCCCTGTCCTTATTTCCTTTTGGCAGTCCCCATACCACTGATATTTTCCCTTATTTAGTTTGTTCCTTACTTAGTCTGCTTTCATTTAGTCTGTTTTAATAACTGTTAATAAAGTATTTTTATATTGTGAAATCACGTTCTCGTGTCCTGTGGATAATTCGAACCGCGTGCCCTTCCTGTCTGTGTTTAGTTTATTTAGTTTACATCCTGGGGTGTAAGTCCCCAGGTGGCGTTGCCCTTATTTACACATTACTGCTCGCCTTGCCACACTTGCATAGAAAAGGGCCTGTTTTGCTCCAAACAAATGCACAGTGGATCATTTAAATGTATGCAAACAGCACTGGCGTACAGAGACACTATACACTCAGCAGAGCAGTTTATTGAGCATTTAACCCTTTGTGGGTGCTCTGTGAATTAGACATATACAGCTGAGGACTTTTAGTCTCATTTTCACAGATTCAGCAGCTGCAAAAGATGCACAATCTCCTAATGAATCAGGACCTGAGAGTTAACTCAGAGCCTTGTAGTGCTATTTGACGATGGAAAGGCAGTCTGTCGTTTGCTGGAGACTGTACTCAACATGAAAAAGTAAGACATCTCTCTGTGGAGCAAGCAGTGATCTGGCTCCGACTAAAACAGCTTAACTGATGTTGGTAGTGAAGGAATTGGATGCGTCAGAGGATGGAACTATTGCTATAACCTTACAGGATAAATAAATGACTCATAGTTGGTTGCTTTGTGCCATGTTTTACATCTACAGCTCTAAAATGCAACAGCTTTACTGTCACATTATGTTGCACAAGAAAATGTGTAAGCAAACAAGCTTTGGAGGAATCAATATCAGGAAACTTCCCACTAAGACCATCAGCCTGTCAGTCTAATATTTGTCTAGCACCAGTTCATAACAACTGTTATATCAGGACACTTTCCATGAAGACATTTTACAGAAAGAGGAGATCTAGACTGGACTATTAAATAAAATAATCATTGTGCATCAATCCACTTTATTTATACAGCTTCAAATAGCATTTAGACATGCAGAACACTTTACCAAAACCTTACTGTGTTGAAATCAGAGCTGTTGGCTCAGGGCAAATGGAACTGTCAACACATTAAACACATACACAGTTCATCTAAATGAGACACACTAGGATTCAACAAGTGTTTACATTTGCTCTTCAGAAACCAGCTCAGCTGTTTGTGCTGTTATCAAGTGCATGTTTGATTTCTTGTATGACAGTACAGTGACCCTTAGACATCAAGAAAACTGGACTCATTAAAAGGTATTCATAAATATTTGATCTCAACGATTGAGTTGGATAATCAGAGCTTTAGAACAAAACAGGCTTTTACATATATTGAATATTTTGGACATTTTCAGGCCGTACATGACCGGGTTTAGGATCGGCTGACATGTAAGAATGTATGAGGAGAAAAATATAGACAGCAGAGTTTGTGCACCGCTCACATTAAACCTGCTCTGAATAACCACAAAGCCAATTCCAAAAGCAAAGTTGAGCAGAGAGGCCAGGTGAGGTGTGCAGGTACTGACAGCTTTCTGTCTGGTCTGTTTGGAACCAGAGAAACACACTTTAAGAATCCTCATGTAAGTATAAAAGATCCAAATCAGAGGAACAAATACTGTGATTACGAGCTTAACTATGCCATTAATGTTATTTATTATGGTGTCAGAGCAGGCCAGTTTAACTATGAAGTAGTTATTACAGTAAACATTGTCAATAATGTTCCCACACAGCTGCAGAGTAGAACTCAAGGACACTGTGAAAGCAACAGAAAGACCAGCTGTTAACCATGACACTGCAATAAACACAGCAGCCTTTTTAAATGTCATAAGAAAGTTATTTTGCAGAGGATAACAGATGGCAAGATATCTGTCATAAGAAATGACGGCTAAAATATAAAACTCTACAGTTATATATGTGTACAAACAGAAGATCTGCAGGAAACACAAAGGAACAGAAACAGTGTGACTGTCAGAGAGAATCTGAACCAAGAGGAGAGGGAAGAACCCCGTACTACCAAACAGCTCATTAACAAACAGACTGCATGGAAATATATACATAGGTTCATGTAAGCTCCTGTTCTTACAGATAACAACAATGAGCAACAGGTTGGCACACAGAATTAACGTGTAGAAAAACATTACAATCATGAAAAACAAGGGTTTTAAAACCCTGGTTTCAGAAAAGCCACCGAGCCTGAAATGAGAAAAATGTGTAAAATTGATCATGATTGATCACGACCCATTACCTCATTAACCATAAGCAGAGGACCTGCAGCAGGACCAGGCTGTATGGAGACATTACACAGACTCAAGATACTTACAGAGCTGGCTCACTTTAATATTGTAAACCCTGTACCTTTAACTCCAATGGCATGGAGCTGTGCCCGTGCTTCCCCATGTTCACCTGTTTTCAGCTTCAGTAGAGCAGCTGCACATTAAGTGCAGGTGAGTTTACTTTGGATCACCTGTTTGGTTTTGATTGAATACCTTCTAAGATAGTCACATGACTGGCCACAGGTCTGGAACAGCTGAGGGATTCAAAGTGATGGCAATAACTCAGAAAACTGAAGATTGACCCCAGGACCTTTGTGGAAAAATACGTCTAGGGCCAAATATGATCAAGTAATCTTAAGATAGTGAAGCAGACATCTGAGGGAGTCTGGAGATATATTTATATTATACTCTTTTTCTTTTCGTGTGTGTTGACCCCAGGACCTTTGTGGAAAAATACTTCTAGGGCCAAAAATTAGTCAGGGATTAGATATCCATCCATCAACCTTTGACCCCTTATTACATTCAGGGTCGCAGGGGGGGCCCGGACAGAACCCACGTATGCACGTACCCAGGGAGAACATGCTAACTCAACACAGAGAGGCACCTGCCCGTCCAGGGATTCGAACCAGGAGCCTTCTTGCAGTGAGGCAACACCTCTATCAGGATTAGACATCAAACAGTGATAATGGGGTAGATTTTTCCAGATTGATCCGAGTTCTGCGTTATCTGAACGTACCAGTTTATATACGTTATGTGTTCTTGGTATCAGAACACGCTAGGCCAAAGACCAACGATGGACTCTGTTTCTATGACAACAAATCTGAGGAGCAGAGCTGTCAATTGATCACCAACTAGTGGTGAGATGGATCAGGTGGCAAAGAGGGCAATCCTTTGGACTTGGTCACCCTAAAGATGCATTGAGGGTGAGCCGGGGGAACACCTTGTGGGGGCCCCAGTCTGCAGGTCTAGTGGCTCCTACTCCAACCTCTTTCTCTGTCACACTCCTCATCACCAATATTTTAAGTAAGATTAATCTAAACATTGATTAACCAAAACATTGACACCGGACACTTCTTGTTCAAGTATCTCAGGGTCTTGTTCGTGGGATAAAACTTATCCCGAGATTGAAAAATGACATGTTTTTGTTTAATTGAACCTGGATTGTTGTTAAAATATATGTACCTGTCTCAGACTCATGGCCAAACTGAAGACTGTATAGAAGTCTAACAAAGTCCTAACAAAAAAGGAAACAGTCTGTCACATCAGCCTAGGTTCAGGTTCTTGCTCTGGTTACCATTTACTTTCAGAATCCTTTAAGGCTTTACATTGTCAGGGCCCTGCATACCTCAATGTTCAACCCCTCATTGTCCTAAAAGACTGTACTGTATGATAACTTGGTGTTTGTAAACCCTAGTACTAGAATATTATTTATGTTTTGCAATAAGCCTTGCTTGCATAGAAAAGGGTCTGTTTTGCTCCAAATAAATGCACAGTGGATCGTTTAAATGTATGCAAACAGCACTGGCGTACAGAGACACTATACACTCAGCAGAGCAGTTTATTGAGCATTTAACCCTTTGTGGGTGCTCTGTGAATTAGACATATACAGCTGAGGACTTTTAGTCTCATTTGCACAGATTTAGCAGCTGCAAAAGATGCACAATCTCCTAATGAATCAGGACCTGAGAGTTAACTCAGAGCCTTGTAGTGCTATTTGACGATGGAAAGGCAGTCTGTAGTTTGCTGGAGACTTTTCTCAACATGAAAAAGTAAGACATCTCTCTGTGGAGCAAGCAGTGATCTGGCTCTGACTAAAACGGCTTAACTGATGTTGGTAGTGAAGGAATTGGAATGCATCAGAGGATGGAACTATTGCTATAACCTCACAGGATAAATAAATGACTCATAGTTGGTTGCTTTGTGCCATGTTTTACATCTACAGCTCTAAAATGCAACAGCTTTACTGTCACACTGTTGCACAAGAAAATGTGTAAGCAAACAAGCTTTGGAGGAATCAATATCAGGAAACTTCCCACTAAGACAATCAGCCTGTCAGTCTAATATTTGTCTAGCACCAGTTCATAACAACTGTTATATCAGGACACTTTCCATGAAGACATTTTACAGAAAGAGCAGATCTAGACTGGACTATTAAATCAAATAATCATTGTGCATCAATCCACTTTATTTATACAGCTTCAAATAGCATTTACACATGCAGAACACTTTACCAAAACCTTACTGTGTTGAAATCCGAGCTGTTGGCTCAGGGCAAATGGAACTGTCAACACATTCGCCGCTTCTCCACCTTTCCTTCCTTCTTTTTGCCTCTTTCACAAGGAAAAAAAAGCCTAAAAAAGCTTACAGATCTCCTGGTGTTTCTCTGTGCAACATCACGATTTTTTAATGAAGAAGTTACATCTGTGAGCGTTGAACTTTACCCAAACAACTTGACTGCTTTCACCGGCTCTGGCAGCTGCATCTCACCTGGTGTTATCCCTCTCCACCTTGGACCGACACCAAACAGTTCTGCACGGACAACTACTCACGGCTCTGTTACCGATGGTCTAGCCTGGACAGCCTCCCAGCTGTTTGCTAGAATCGCCTGGGTTCCATGCCCTCGACGGCTGCCTCCGCAGCTAGCTGTCAGCTAGCCTCCCTTGTTCCTCAACGAGTAGCTGGTGGCTACCGCTGCCGGCTGACCCGGCGGACTCCTGACCTCCGTTTCCTCTGCCTGGTGGTAGCCTGCGGACTCTGGTCCTCCTCCCGGTGGTCTTCCTCACCTCCTCCTGCTACTGAGTGGATCATCCTGCGATACATGACGCCCCTCCAGGACAGCGCATCAGGTACATGGCTAACTGCTAACACTGAGCCTACAGCCTCCCTGTCCACCGACATGCACAAGTATTCAACTCTACAACTTCTACAACTAAACAACCACACCATCCCTACGTGCATCCAAACCATCACACAACTTGGGATTCTACGACGACCACGATATATCCACAGGAGTGCTCGTCGTAGCTTTGTGTACACACAGCCTTGTCTCTCCATACCTGCCATTACGTCAGTTGTGCGCCCTGTCGCACACCGGACATGTCATCAGCGCGCTCTCATCCCTGGACCAAATAGTGCAGGAGCTGCGAGAAGATCGCCGCACACAAAGACGGACGTAAAACGCGGAGTGGATTTCAGTCTCCTCCGCTCTTTCAATAAAATCACACATCCATCCGTTATCAAAATCAAACTTTTCAATACCCAGTCACTCACAAACAAATCTTGTCTCATACATGATCACATCCTGGAAAAAGGGATTGACATTATGTGTCTCACTTAAACCTGGCATCAGCCCGAAGTATATCATGTACTAAATGAAGCTTGCCTCCCTGCATACAGCTATTTGGAAAGAGCCCGCAACACCGGCCGTGGTGGTGGTCTAGCTGTAATCCACCGTAATGACATTGAACTGTCTCCCCTGTCTCTACCCACTTTTTCGTCATTTGAGTGCCTTGCATTCAAATGCAAGCCTCCACTCACTATCAATCAATCTTTATTTGTATAGCGCCGAATCACAACAAACGTTATCTCAAGACGCTTTTACAAACATAGGAGGTCTAGACCACACTATGTCAAATTATGAACAGAGACCCAACACCAAGACAGGGTAAGACTCAGTCTGACCCCACCTTAATCCATCATGAGCATTGCACATCGCAGTATTTAGCTAGTTACAGTGGTGAGGAAAAACTTCCTTTTAACAGGCAGAAACCTCAGGCAGAACCAGACTCATGTTAGACAGCCATCATGCCTCGACTGAGTTGGGTCTGGAAAGACAGATAGAGGGGAGTAAGAGAGAGAGGTGATAGTGATGAGACGAGTCGTAGAAGCTGTTGCCGCTGGAGTCCAGCACGTCCGTATCAGCTGGAGTCCAGATCGTCCACAGCAGGAGGACGTCTACGGCAGCTCAGAGGAATCTACGAGACAATGGAGCTCAGGGACTCCAGAAAGGTCTATGGTTAGTAACTTTAATGGGACAGGCAGAGTTAAAGTAAGTGATGAAGGGGTTGGGGGGAAGAAGGTGAGCTAGGATCCCAGTGTGTCAGTGTGCCAGTTCCCCCGGCAGTCTAGGCCTATAGCAGCATGACAAAAGCTGGTCCAAGCCTGATCCAGCTCTAACTATAAGCTTTATCAAAAAGGAAAGTTTTAAGCCTAATCTTAAAAGTGGAGAGGGTGTCTGCCTCCCGGACCCTGACTGGTAGATGATTCCAAAGGAGAGGGGCCTGATAACTGAAGGTTCTACCTCCCACACTACTTTTAGAGATTTTAGGTACAACTAGCAAGCCTGCATGTTGGGAGCATAGAGTTCTAGAGGGGTAATAGGGCACTATGAGCTCTTTAAGATACGAGGGTGCCTGATTTTTAAGGGCTTTGTAGGTTAAAAGAAGGATTTTAAATTCTATTCTACATTTTATTGGGAGCCAGTGTAGAGAAGCTAACACTGGAGAAATGTGCTCCCTCTTCCTAGTTTTAGTCAATACTCGAGCTGCGGCGTTTTGAACTAGCTGAAGAATCTTTAGAGACTTATTGGGGCAGCCTGATAAGAGGGAGTTACAGTAATCTAACCTGGAGGTAACAAATGCATGGACTAGTTTTTCTGCGTCGCTCTGAGATAGGAAGTGTCTAATTTTAGAAATATTGCGCAAGTGAAAATAGGCTGACCTTGAGATTTGCTGAATTTGGGAATTGAAGGATAAATCTTGATCAAATAGGACTCCTAGATTCCTAGCCGAGGTGCTGGATGCCAGACTAATGCCGTCTAAGGTACTTATATTATTAGAAAAAGTCTCTCTGAGGTGTTTGGGGCCGATAACAATCACTTCAGTTTTTCCTGAGTTTAGCAGTAAGAAATTTCTGGTCATCCAGGTCTTTATGTCTTTTAGACAGGCTACTAATTTAGATAACTGATTGGTTTCTTCTGGCTTCACTGATAAATAGAGCTGAGTGTCATCAGCATAACAATGAAAATTAATAGAGTGCTTCCTCATGATGTTACCTAGAGGAAGCATATATAAGGTGAAAAGAATTGGTCCTAGCACTGATCCTTGTGGAACTCCCTGACTAACCCTGGTCTGCACTGAGGACTTTTCATTAACGTGAACAAATTGAGATCGATCTGTTAGGTACGATTTAAACCAAGCTAACGCAGTTCCTGTAATGCCAATTAGTTGCTCTAATCTCTGTAACAGGATTTGATGGTCAATCGTATCGAATGCAGCGCTAAGATCTAATAAAACAAGTACGGAAAGAAGACCACTGTCTGAGGCCATTAGTAGATCATTGGTTACTTTTAACAGTGCAGTCTCTGTGCTATGGTGGGCTCTAAACCCCGACTGAAAGTCCTCAAACAAACTGTTGCTCTTAAGAAAGTCCCAGAGCTGAACTGAAACCACTTTCTCCAGGATTTTAGAGATAAAGGGGAGGTTAGATATCGGCCTATAGTTAGATAAGGAGCCTGAATCAAGAGTGGACTTTTTAAGGAGAGGTTTAATTACAGCTACTTTAAATGATTGAGGTACATAGCCTGTCAGTAAAGACATATTAACCATACTGAGTAAAGAACTGCTAACTAGTGGAATTACTTCTTTTAGCAGCTTAGTTGGGATTGGGTCTAAAAGACAGGTCGATGGTTTAGCTGAAGAAACTGTTGAAACCAGTTCAGGAAGGTCAATGGGTGAAAAACAGTCTAGGTATACATCTGGCTTTAACGCCGTTTCAATGGTCCCGCTGTTGGTAAAGGGTCCTACACTAGTTAACCACATTACTCCTCATCTACCGGCCGCCAAAACCAAATACAGCTTTCATCACAGAGATACATGACCTCCTCTCAACTGTATACACAACATCTGCCAATGTTGTTATACTTGGTGATCTCAACATCCATGTCGACTCACCCACCTGTAAAACCGCAGCGGAATTCATACAACTACTCGACAACCTCAATCTGACACAACATGTTCACGTCCCCACACACGTCAGAGGACACACCCTAGACTTGGTCATCACTGACTCCGCCCCCCTCAGCAACCTGCAAGCCTACGACCTGGGTGGTTCCGACCACAGAGTCATCTCACTGGACTTAACACTACAGTACCTCTGCACTAAACTCAAGCGCCAAATCTCCTTCAGAAACATCAAAAATATAGACCCAGATTCAATAACACAAGACTTCCATCACCTCTGCTCCTCCATTCAAGTCTCATCAGCCAACAACTCAGTAGATATATACAACAAGACCATGAGCAACATCCTCGACACCCATGCCCCTGTCAAAACCAGGACAGTCACTTTCAAACATTCAGTACCATGGTTCAATGATGAACTTCGAAAAATGAAGACAGCTGGCCGTGCTCTGGAGCGGCGGGCCAAAGTCTCTGGACTCACTGTTCATAAGCTGGCACACCGTGATCACCAAAAGCTCTATGCCAAAGCTCTCCAGGATGCCAGATCTCAGTTTTACTCCACAATCATCAGCAGAAACCCTGGTAACTCAAGACCATTGTGATGCAGAGGGATGTGAGCCTGAAGGCCAAGCTTTGCATGAACCAGTTGATATACGTTATGTGTTCTTTGTTTCAGAACACGCTAGGCCAAAGACCAATGATGGACTCTGTTTCTATGTCAACAAATCTGAGGAGCAGAGCTGTCAATTGATCATCACCTAGTGGTGAGATGGATCAGGTGGCAAAGAAGGCAATCCTTCGGACCTGGTCACCCTATAAATGCATTTAGGGTGAGTCGGGGGAACACCTTGTGGGGGCCCCAGTCTGCAGGTCTAGTGGCTCCTACTCCAGCCTCTTTCTCTGTCACACTCCTCATCACCAATGTTTACAGTAAGATTAATCTAAACATTGATTAACCAAAACACCCCCCCCCCCCCCCCCCCCTCCTTAAACTGAGTTGCTATAACACCAAAATAAACAATTATTATGAAGTAATTGCTGCTACTTCAATCATTTGTGTTTCACTGTCCGTGCCATGCTTGAGCTGATATTAAGCTGAAAACTGGACACTCCATCGTGACTGTCTTTGGAATTATGGGACAAGTAACTTGTGAAATGTATCTGTAAATCCCTGCACAGTTATCGAGATGTTGATTAGGTGTGTTTTGCAATAAGCCTTGCTTGCATAGAAAAGGGTCTGTTTTGCTCCAAATAAATGCACAGTGGATCATTTAAATGTATGCAAACAGCACTGGCGTACAGAGACACTATGCACTCAGCAGAGCAGTTTATTGAGCATTTAACCCTTTGTGGGTGCTCTGTGAATTAGACATATACAGCTGAGGTCTTTTAGTCTCATTTGCACAGATTTAGCAGCTGCAAAAGATGCACAATCTCCTAATGAATCAGGACCTGAGAGTTAACTCAGAGCCTTGTAGTGCTATTTGACGATGGTAAGGCAGTCTGTAGTTTGCTGGAGACTTTTCTCAGCATGAAAAAGTAAGACATCTCTCTGTGGAGCAAGCAGTGATCTGGCTCCGACTAAAACAGCTTAACTGATGTTGGTAGTGAAGGAATTGGATGCATCAGAAGATGGAACTATAGCTATAACCTCAGATATTAAATAAATGACTCATAGTTGGTTGCTTTGTGCCATGTTTTACATCTACAGCTCTAAAATGCAACAGCTTTACTGTCACACTATGTTGCACAAGAAAATGTGTAAGCAAACAAGCTTTGGAGGAATCAATATCAGGAAACTTCCCACTAAGACAATCAGCCTGTCAGTCTAATATTTGTCTAGCACCAGTTCATAACAACTGTTATATCAGGACACTTTCCATGAAGACATTTTACAGAAAGAGCAGATCTAGACTGGACTCTTAAATAAAATAATCATTGTGCATCCATCCACTTTATTTATACAGCTTCAAATAGCATTTAGACATGCAGAACACTTTACCAAAACCTTACTGTGTTGAAATCCGAGCTGTTGGCTCAGGGCAAATGGAACTGTCAACACATTAAACACATACATAGTTCATCTAAATGAGACACACTAGGATTCAACAAGTGTTTACAATTGGTCTTCAAAAACCAGCTCAGCTGTTTGTGCTGTTATCAAGTGCATGTTTGATTTCTTGTATGACAGTACAGTGACCCTTAGACATCAAGAAAACTGGACTCATTAAAAGGTATTCATAAATATTTGATCTCAACGATTGAGTTGGATAATCAGAGCTTTAGAACAAAACAGGCTTTTACATATATTGAATATTTTGGACATTTTCAGGCCGTACATGACCGGGTTTAGGATCGGCTGACATGTAATAAGGTATGAGGAGAAAATTATAGGCAGCAGAGTTTGTGCACCGCTCACATTAAACCTGCTCTGAATAACCACAAAGCCAATTCCAAAAGCAAAGTTGAGCAGAGAGGCCAGGTGAGGTGTGCAGGTACTGACAGCTTTTTGTCTGGTCTGTTTGGAACCAGAGAAACACACTTTAAGAATCCTTATGTAAGTATATAAGATCCAAATCAGAGGAACATATAATCCGATTATGTGCATAACTATGCCGTAAATGTTATTTATTGTGGTGTCAAAGCAGGCCAGTTTAACTATGAAGTAGTTATTACAGTAAACATTGTCAATAATGTTCCCACACAGCTGCAGAGTAGAACTCAAGGACACTGTGAAAGCAACAGAAAGACCAGCTGTTAACCATGACACTGCAATAAACACAGCAGCCTTTTTAAATGTCATAAGAAAGTTATATTGCAGAGGATAACAGATGGCAAGATATCTGTCATAAGAAATGACGGCTAAAATATAAAACTCTACAGTTATATATGTGTACAAACAGAAGATCTGCAGGAAACACAAAGGAACAGAAACAGTGTGACTGTCAGAGAGAATCTGAACCAAGAGGAGAGGGAAGAACCCCGTACTACCAAACAGCTCATTAACAAACAGACTGCATGGAAATATATACATAGGTTCATGTAAGCTCCTGTTCTTACAGATAACAACAATGAGCAACAGGTTGGCACACAGAATTAACGTGTAGAAAAACATTACAATCATGAAAAACAAGGGTTTTAAAACCCTGGTTTCAGAAAAGCCACCGAGCCTGAAATGAGAAAAATGTGTAAAATTGATCATGATTGATCACGACCCATTACATCATTAACCATAAGCAGAGGACCTGCAGCAGGACCAGGCTGTATGGAGACATTACACAGACTCAAGATACTTACAGAGCTGGCTCACTTTAATATTGTAAACCCTGTACCTTTAACTCCAATGGCATGGAGCTGTGCCCGTGCTTCCCCATGTTCACCTGTTTTCAGCTTCAGTAGAGCAGCTGCACATTAAGTGCAGGTGAGTTTACTTTGGATCACCTGGTTTGGTTGTGATTGAATACCTTCTAAGATAGTCACATGACTGGCCACAGGTCTGGAACAGCTGAGGGATTCAAAGTGATGACAATAACTCAGAAAACTGAAGATTGACCCCATGACCTTTGTGGAAAAATACTTCTAGGGCCAAATATGATCAAGTAATCTAAAGATAGTGAAGCAGACATCTGAGGGAGTCAGGAAATATTTTATATTATACTCTTTTTCTTTTCGTGTGTGTTGACCCCAGGACCTTTGTGGAAAAATACTTCTAGGGCCAAAAATTAGTCAGGGATTAGATATCCATCCATCAACCTTTGACCCCTTATTACATTCAGGGTCGCAGGGGGGGCCCGGACAGAACCCACGTATGCACGTACCCAGGGAGAACATGCTAACTCAACACAGAGAGGCACCTGCCCGTCCAGGGATTCGAACCAGGAGCCTTCTTGCAGTGAGGCAACACCTCTATCAGGATTAGATATCAAACAGTGATAATGGGGTAGATTTTTCCAGATTGATCCGAGTTCTGCGTTATTTGAACGTACCAGTTTATATACGTTATATGTTCTTGGTATCAGAACACGCTAGGCCAAAGACCAACGATGGACTCTGTTTCTATGACAACAAATCTGAGGAGTAGAGCTGTCAATTGATCACCAACTAGTGGTGAGATGGATCAGGTGGCAAAGAGGGCAATCCTTCGGACTTGGTCACCCTAAAGATGCATTGAGGGTGAGCCGGGGGAACACCTTGTGGGGGCCCCAGTCTGCAGGTCTAGTGGCTCCTACTCCAACCTCTTTCTCTGTCACACTCCTCATCACCAATATTTTAAGTAAGATTAATCTAAACATTGATTAACCAAAACATTGACACCGGACACTTCTTGTTCAAGTATCTCAGGGTCTTGTTCATGGGATAAAACATATCGCGAGATTGAAAAATGACATGTCTTTGTTTAATTGAACCTGGATTGTTGTTAAAATATATGTACCTGTCTCAGACTCATGGCCAAACTGAAGACTGTATAGAAGTCTAACAAAGTCCTAACAAAAAAGGAAACAGTCTGTCACATCAGCCTAGGTTCAGCTTCTTGCTCTGGTTACCATTTACTTTCAGAATCCTTTAAGGCTTTACATTGTCAGGGCCCTGCATACCTCAATGTTCAACCCCTCATTGTCCTAAAAGACTGTACTGTATGATAACTTGGTGTTTGTAAACCCTAGTACTAGAATATTATTTATGTTTTGCAATAAGCCTTGCTTGCATCGAAAAGGGTCTGTTTTGCTCCAAATAAATGCACAGTGGATAATTTAAATGTATGCAAACAGCACTGGCGTACAGAGACACTATACACTCAGCAGAGCAGTTTATTGAGCATTTAACCCTTTGTGGGTGCTTTGTGAATTAGACATATACAGCTGAGGACTTTTAGTCTCATTTTCACAGATTTAGCAGCTGCAAAAGATGCACAATCTCCTAATGAATCAGGACCTGAGAGTTAACTCAGAGCCTTGTAGTGCTATTTGACGATGGAAAGGCAGTCTGTAGTTTGCTGGAGACTTTTCTCAACATGGAAAAGTAAGACATCTCTCTGTGGAGCAAGCAGTGATCTGGCTCTGACTAAAACAGCTTAACTGATGTTGGTAGTGAAGGAATTGGAATGCATCAGAGGATGGAACTATTGCTATAACCTCACAGGATAAATAAATGTCTCATAGTTGGTTGCTTTGTGCCATGTTTTACATCTACAGCTCTAAAATGCAACAGCTTTACTGTAGCACTATGTTGCACAAGAAAATGTGTAAGCAAACAAGTTTTGGAGGAATCAATATCAGGAAACTTCCCTCTAAGACAATCAGCCAGTCAGTCTAATATTTGTCTAGCACCAGTTCATAACAACTGTTATATCAGGACACTTTCCATGAAGACATTTTACAGAAAGAGCAGATCTAGACTGGACTATTAAATCAAATAATCATTGTGCATCCATCCACTTTATTTATACAGCTTCAAATAGCATTTAGACATGCAGAACACTTTACCATAACCTTACTGTGTTGAAATCAGAGCTGTTGGCTCAGGGCAAATGGAACTGTCAACACATTAAACACATACACAGTTCATCTAAATGAGACACACTAGGATTCAACAAGTGTTTACATTTGCTCTTCAAAAACCAGCTCAGCTGTTTGTGCTGTTATCAAGTGCATGTTTGATTTCTTGTATGACAGTACAGTGACCCTTAGACATCAAGAAAACTGGACTCATTAAAAGGTATTCATAAATATTTGATCTCAACGATTGAGTTGGATAATCAGAGCTTTAGAACAAAACAGGCTTTTACATATATTGAATATTTTGGACATTTTCAGGCCGTACATGACCGGGTTTAGGATCGGCTGACATGTCATAAGGTATAAGGATAAAAATATGGACTGCAGGCTTGGTACTCCGCTCATATTCAGCCTGCTCTTAATAATCTCAATGCAAATTGAGAGAGGGTGAGAGAGGACGCTGGCGCTGCTTGTTCGCCGCTTCTCCACCTTTCCTTCCTTCTTTTTGCCTCTTTCACAAGGAAAAAAAAGCCTAAAAAAGCTTACAGATCTCCTGGTGTTTCTCTGTGCAACATCACGCTTTTTAATGAAGAAGTTACATCTGTGAGCGTTGAACTTTACCCAAACAATTTGACTGCTTTCACCGGCTCTGGCAGCTGCATCTCACCTGGTGTTATCCCTCTCCACCTTGGACCGACACCAAACTACTCACGGCTCTGGTACCGATGGTCTAGCCTGGACAGCCTCCCAGCTGTTTGCTAGAATCGCCTGGGTTCCATGCCCTCGACGGCTGCCTCCGCAGCTAGCTGTCAGCTAGCCTCCCTTGTTCCTCAACGAGTAGCTGGTGGCTACCGCTGCCGGCTGACCCGGCGGACTCCTGACCTCCGTTTCCTCTGCCTGGTGGTAGCCTGCGGACTCTGGTCCTCCTCCCGGTGGTCTTCCTCACCTCCTCCTGCTACTGAGTGGATCATCCTGCGATACATGACGCCCCTCCAGGACAGCGCATCAGGTACATGGCTAACTGCTAACCCTGAGCCTACAGCCTCCCTGTCCACCGACATGCACAAGTATTCAACTCTACAACTTCTACAACTAAACAACCACACCATCCCTACGTGCATCCAAACCATCACACAACTTGGGATTCTACGACGACCACGATATATCCAAAGGAGTGCTCGTCGTAGCTTTGTGTACACACAGCCTTGTCTCTCCATACCTGCCATTACGTCAGTTGTGCGCCCTGTCGCACACCGGACATGTCATCAGCGCGCTCTCATCCCTGGACCAAATAGTGCAGGAGCTGCGAGAAGATTGCCGCACACAAAGACGGACGTAAAACGCGGAGTGGATTTCAGTCTCCTCCGCTCTTTCAATAAAATCACACATCCATCCGTTATCAAAATCGAACTTTTCAATACCCAGTCACTCACAAACAAATCTTGTCTCATACATGATCACATCCTGGAAAAAGGGATTGACATTATGTGTCTCACTGAAACCTGGCATCAGCCCGAAGTATATCATGTACTAAATGAAGCTTGCCTCCCTACATACAGCTATTTGGAAAGAGCCCGCAACACCGGCCGTGGTGGTGGTCTAGCTGTAATCCACCGTAATGACATTGAACTGTCTCCCCTGTCTCTACCGACTTTTTCGTCATTTGAGTGCCTTGCATTCAAATGCAAGCCTCCACTCACTATCAATCAATCTTTTATCAATCAATCTTTATTTGTATAGCGCCGAATCACAACAAACGTTATCTCAAGACGCTTTTACAAACATAGGAGGCCTAGCCCACACTATGTCAAATTATGAACAGAGACCCAACACCAAGACAGGGTAAGACTCAGTCTGACCCCACCTTAATCCATCATGAGCATTGCACATCGCAGTATTTAGCTAGTTACAGTGGTGAGGACAAACTTCCTTTAACAGGCAGAAACCTCAGGCAGAACCAGACTCATGTTAGACAGACATCATGCCTCGACTGAGTTGGGTCTGGAAAGACAGATAGAGGGGAGTAAGAGAGAGAGGTGATAGTGATGAGACGAGTCGTAGAAGCTGTTGCCGCTGGAGTCCAGCACGTCCGTATCAGCTGGAGTCCAGATCGTCCGCAGCAGGAGGACGTCTACGGCAGCTCAGAGGAATCTACGAGACAGTGGAGCTCAGGGACTCCAGAAAGGTCTATGGTTAGTAACTTTAATGGGACAGGCAGAGTTAAAGTAAGTGATGAAGGGGTTGGGGGGAAGAAGGTGAGCTAGGATCCCAGTGTGTCAGTGTGCCAGTTCCCCCGGCAGTCTAGGCCTATAGCAGCATGACAAAAGCTGGTCCAAGCCTGATCCAGCTTAACTATAAGCTTTATCAAAAAGGAAAGTTTTAAGTCTACTCTTAAAAGTGGAGAGGGTGTCTGCCTCCCGGACCCTGACTGGTAGATGATTCCAAAGGAGAGGGGCCTGATAACTGAAGGTTCTACCTCTCACACTACTTTTAGAGATTTTAGGTACAACTAGCAAGCCTGCATGTTGGGAGCGTAGAGTTCTAGAGGAGTAATAGGGCACTATGAGCTCTTTAAGATACGAGGGTGCCTGATTTTTAAGGGCTTTGTAGGTTAAAAGAAGGATTTTAAATTCTATTCTACATTTTATTGGGAGCCAGTGTAGAGAAGCTAACACTGGAGAAATGTGCTCCCTCTTCCTAGTTTTAGTCAATACTCGAGCTGCGGCGTTTTGAACTAGCTGAAGAATCTTTAGAGACTTATTGGGGCAGCCTGATAAGAGGGAGTTACAGTAATCTAACCTGGAGGTAACAAATGCATGGACTAGTTTTTCTGCGTCGCTCTGAGATAGGAAGTGTCTAATTTTAGAAATATTGCGCAAGTGAAAATAGGCTGACCTTGAGATTTGCTGAATTTGGGAATTGAAGGATAAATCTTGATCAAATAGGACTCCTAGATTCCTAGCCGAGGTGCTGGATGCCAGACTAATGCCGTCTAAGGTTCTTATATTATTAGAAAAGGTCTCTCTGAGGTGTTTGGGGCCGATAACAATCACTTCAGTTTTTCCTGAGTTTAGCAGTAAGAAATTTCTGGTCATCCAGGTCTTTATGTCTTTTAGACAGGCTACTAATTTAGATAACTGATTGGTTTCTTCTGGCTTCACTGATAAATAGAGCTGAGTGTCATCAGCATAACAATGAAAATTAATAGAGTGCTTCCTCATGATGTTACCTAGAGGAAGCATATATAAGGTGAAAAGAATTGGTCCTAGCACTGATCCTTGTGGAACTCCCTGACTAACCCTGGTCTGCACTGAGGACTTTTCATTAACGTGAACAAATCTAGATCGATCTGTTAGGTACGATTTAAACCAAGCTAAAGCAGTTCCTGTAATGCCAATTAGTTGCTCTAATCTCTGTAACAGGATTTGATGGTCAATCGTATCGAATGCAGCGCTAAGATCTAATAAAACAAGTACGGAAAGAAGACCACTGTCTGAGGCCATTAGTAGATCATTGGTTACTTTTAACAGTGCAGTCTCTGTGCTATGGTGGGCTCTAAACCCCGACTGAAAGTCCTCAAACAAACTGTTGCTCTTAAGAAAGTCCCAGAGCTGAACTGACACCACTTTCTCCAGGATTTTAGAGATAAAGGGGAGGTTAGATATCGGCCTATAGTTAGATAAGGAGCCTGAATCAAGAGTGGGCTTTTTAAGGAGAGGTTTAATTACAGCTACTTTAAATGATTGAGGTACATAGCCTGTCAGTAAAGACATATTAACCATACTGAGTAAAGAACTGCTAACTAGTGGAATTACTTCTTTTAGCAGCTTAGTTGGGATTGGGTCTAAAAGACAGGTCGATGGTTTAGCTGAAGAAACTGTTGAAACCAGTTCAGGAAGGTCAATGGGTGAAAAACAGTCTAGGTATACATCTGGCTTTAACGCCGTTTCAATGGTCCCGCTGTTGGTAAAGGGTCCTACACTAGTTAACCACATTACTCCTCATCTACCGGCCGCCAAAACCAAATACAGCTTTCATCACAGAGATACATGACCTCCTCTCAACTGTGTACACAACATCTGCCAATGTTGTTATACTTGGTGATCTCAACATCCATGTCGACTCACCCACCTGTAAAACCGCAGCGGAATTCATACAACTACTCGACAACCTCAATCTGACACAACATGTTCACGTCCCCACACACGTCAGAGGACACACCCTAGACTTGGTCATCACTGACTCCGCCCCCCTCAGCAACCTGCAAGCCTACGACCTGGGTGGTTCCGACCACAGAGTCATCTCACTGGACTTAACACTACAGTACCTCTGCACTAAACTCAAGCGCCAAATCTCCTTCAGAAACATCAAAAATATAGACCCAGATTCAATAACACAAGACTTCCATCACCTCTGCTCCTCCATTCAAGTCTCATCAGCCAACAACTCAGTAGATATATACAACAAGACCATGAGCAACATCCTCGACACCCATGCCCCTGTCAAAACCAGGACAGTCACTTTCAAACATTCAGTACCATGGTTCAATGATGAACTTCGAAAAATGAAGACAGCT
The DNA here is from genome assembly GCF_009762535.1 of Notolabrus celidotus. Taxonomy (NCBI): domain Eukaryota; kingdom Metazoa; phylum Chordata; class Actinopteri; order Labriformes; family Labridae; genus Notolabrus; species Notolabrus celidotus. The sequence goes on along the minus strand of NC_048277.1, from coordinate 300,281 downwards.
GGCCGTGCTCTGGAGCGGCGGGCCAAAGTCTCTGGACTCACTGTTCATAAGCTGGCACACCGTGATCACCAAAAGCTCTATGCCAAAGCTCTCCAGGATGCCAGATCTCAGTTTTACTCCACAATCATCAGCAGAAACCCTGGTAACTCAAGACCATTGTGATGCAGAGGGATGTGAGCCTGAAGGCCAAGCTTTGCATGAACCAGTTGATATACGTTATGTGTTCTTTGTTTCAGAACACGCTAGGCCAAAGACCAATGATGGACTCTGTTTCTATGTCAACAAATCTGAGGAGCAGAGCTGTCAATTGATCATCACCTAGTGGTGAGATGGATCAGGTGGCAAAGAAGGCAATCCGACAGACCTGGTCACCCTATAAATGCATTTAGGGTGAGTCGGGGGAACACCTTGTGGGGGCCCCAGTCTGCAGGTCTAGTGGCTCCTACTCCAGCCTCTTTCTCTGTCACACTCCTCATCACCAATGTTTACAGTAAGATTAATCTAAACATTGATTAACCAAAACACCCCCCCCCCCCCCCCTCCTTAAACTGAGTTGCTAAAACACCAAAATAAACAATTATTATGAAGTAATTGCTGCTACTTCAATCATTTGTGTTTCACTGTCCGTGCCATGCTTGAGCTGATATTAAGCTGAAAACTGGACACTCCATCGTGACTGTCTTTGGAATTATGGGACAAGTAACTTGTGAAATGTATCTGTAAATCCCTGCACAGTTATCGAGATGTTGATTAGGTGTGTTTTGCAATAAGCCTTGCTTGCATAGAAAAGGGCCTGTTTTGCTCCAAATAAATGCACAGTGGATCATTTAAATGTATGCAAACAGCACTGGCGTACAGAGACACTATACACTCAGCAGAGCAGTTTATTGAGCATTTAACCCTTTGTGGGTGCTCTGTGAATTAGACATATACAGCTGAGGTCTTTTAGTCTCATTTGCACAGATTTAGCAGCTGCAAAAGATGCACAATCTCCTAATGAATCAGGACCTGAGAGTTAACTCAGAGCCTTGTAGTGCTATTTGACGATGGAAAGGCAGTCTGTAGTTTGCTGGAGACTTTTCTCAGCATGAAAAAGTAAGACATCTCTCTGTGGAGCAAGCAGTGATCTGGCTCCGACTAAAACAGCTTAACTGATGTTGGTAGTGAAGGAATTGGATGCATCAGAAGATGGAACTATAGCTATAACCTCAGATGATAAATAAATGACTCATAGTTGGTTGCTTTGTGCCATGTTTTACATCTACAGCTCTAAAATGCAACAGCTTTACTGTCACACTATGTTGCACAAGAAAATGTGTAAGCAAACAAGCTTTGGAGGAATCAATATCAGGAAACTTCCCACTAAGACAATCAGCCAGTCAGTCTAATATTTGTCTAGCACCAGTTCATACCAACTGTTATATCAGGACACTTTCCATGAAGACATTTTAGAGAAAGAGCAGATCTAGACTGGACTCTTAAATAAAATAATCATTGTGCATCCATCCACTTTATTTATACAGCTTCAAATAGCATTTAGACATGCAGAACACTTTACCAAAACCTTACTGTGTTGAAATCCGAGCTGTTGGCTCAGGGCAAATGGAACTGTCAACACATTAAACACATACATAGTTCATCTAAATGAGACGCACTAGGATTCAACAAGTGTTTACATTTGCTCTTCAAAAACCAGCTCAGCTGTTTGTGCTGTTATCAAGTGCATGTTTGATTTCTTGTATGACAGTACAGTGACCCTTAGACATCAAGAAAACTGGACTCATTAAAAGGTATTCATAAATATTTGATCTCAACGATTGAGTTGGATAATCAGAGCTTTAGAACAAAACAGGCTTTTACATATATTGAATATTTTGGACATTTTCAGGCCGTACATGACCGGGTTTAGGATCGGCTGACATGTAATAAGGTATGAGGAGAAAATTATAGGCAGCAGAGTTTGTGCACCGCTCACATTAAACCTGCTCTGAATAACCACAAAGCCAATTCCAAAAGCAAAGTTGAGCAGAGAGGCCAGGTGAGGTGTGCAGGTACTAACAGCTTTTTGTCTGGTCTGTTTGGAACCAGAGAAACACACTTTAAGAATCCTTATGTAAGTATATAAGATCCAAATCAGAGGAACATATAATCCGATTATGTGCATAACTATGCCGTAAATGTTATTTATTGTGGTGTCAAAGCAGGCCAGTTTAACTATGGAGTAGTTATTACAGTAAACATTGTCAATAATGTTCCCACACAGCTGCAGAGTAGAACTCAAGGACACTGTGCAAGCAACATTAAGACAAGCGGCTAACCATGACAGTGCAATAAGCACAGCAACCTTTTTAAATGTCATAAGAGAGTTATATTGCAGAGGATAACAGATGGCAAGATATCTGTCATAAGAAATGACGGCTAAAATATAAAACTCTACAGTTACATATGAGTACACACAGAAGATCTGCAGGAAACTCAAAGGAACAGAAACAGTGTGACTGTCAGAGAGAATCTGAACCAAGAGGAGAGGAAGGGACCCCGTACTACCAAACAGCTCATTAACAAACAGACTGCATGGAAATATATACATAGGTTCATGTAAGCTCCTGTTCTTACAGATAACAACAATGAGCAACAGGTTGGCACACAGAATTAACGTGTAGATAAACATTACAATCATGAAAAACAAGGGTTTTAAAACCCTGGTTTCAGAAAAGCCACTGAGCCTGAAATGAGAAAAATGTGTAAAATTGCTCATGATTGATCACGACCCATTACCTCATTAACCTTAAGCAGAGGACCTGCAGCAGGACCAGGCTGTATGGAGACGTTACACTGGCTCATTTATATTGTGAGCTCTCATTTCAAATGTTAGTTCCGATTGCTGGGACCGTCTGTGCCTCCCAGTGTTCACCTTCTTTTGGGTTAACTAAAGCAGCAGAACAATGTTAGCGAGTGCAGATGAGTTTACTGCAGAGCTTGTGTCTTGTTGAGTAAATACCTTCTAAGACAGTCACATGACTGGCCACAGGTCTGGAACAGCTGAGGGATTCAAAGTGATGACAGTAACTCAGAAAACTGAAGATTGACCCCAGGACCTTTGTTGAAAATTACTTTAAGGGCCAAATATGATCAAGTAATCTAAAGATAGTGAAGCAGACATCTGAGGGAGCCTGGAAATATTTTATATTATACTCTTTTTATTTTTGTGTGTGTTGAGCTCAACCTCAGCCTAATGAGATTACAGGGCAGGGGAGATTTATCTTTGCTCTTGTTGAACAGAAGGAAACCCAAAGGAAGAAATAATCCCAGGGATGTTTGTGAAACCCAAATTGATGACAATAACTCAGAAAACTGAAGATTGACCCCAGGACCTTTCTGGAAAAATACTTCTATGGCCAAAAATGAGTCAGGGATTAGATATCCATCCATCAACCTTTGACCCCTTATTACATTCAGGGTCGCAGAGGGGGGGGGGGGGGGGGCATGGAGAGAACCCACATATGACATACCCAGGGAGAACATGCTAACTCCACACGGGCACCTGCCCGTCCAGGGATTAAATCCAGGAGCCTTCTTGCTGTGAGGCAACACCCCTATCAGGATTAGATATCAAACAGTGATAATGGGGTAGATTTTTCCAGATTGATTCGGATCAATCTGAACTCGGGTTCTGCGTTATCTGATAATGTGGTTACTTGAACAAGGCATGTGTTTTTGAGCTGTGTGCAAAAACCACATATGGAGGTGACTGTGAGTATTTTCCATTCATTCTTAACTTTTGGCATTCAGCCCGAGCTCAGGCTGCTGAGTTTGAAGGGCAGTGGTGAGAAACCAGATTTTTAGTTTTAAGCAGCGGAGAACTAACAGGAAGAATTCATCAGTGGGATGTTGGTCACACTGGGTTTACAAGTGATAATGTTGAAGAACAATGCTGATTTCATCCTGGCTGTGGGACAGTGGACCACCTCTTCACCCTTGCAGGACCCCTGCAGGGAGCAGGGAGTTTGTTCGTTCAGTTGACATGTATTTGGTGGACTTGGTGAAGGCTTTGAATCGAGTCCCTTGGGGTCTAGTGAAGGGTACCATGGGAGTATAGGTTTTCAGGACTTTTCTACTTGCTATCCAGTCCCTGTATGACCAAAGTGAGAGCTGTGTCTGGCACTTGCCAGGGTTACCACTGCTTCCTTTTGGCTTTTTCAGGCTACTTCTAGGTCCAAGGCCATGGTTCTTTGCTTGATCATGGTGGATTGTTCCCCACAGGGTAGAAATGAGTCCTCGCTCCAAGTGAAGAAGTTCAAGAACTTCATGGTCTTGTTCAAAAGTAAGGGATAAGGGACCCTGAGATTGAAAGACAGGTTATGGTGGGCAGAAGTTGTCCCAGACCATTGTGATGCAGAGGGATCTGAGCCTGAAGGCCAAGCTTTGCATGAACCAGTTGATATACGTTATGTGTTCTTTGTATCAGAACATGCTAGGCCAAAAACCAATGATGGACTCTGTTTCTATGTCAACAAATCTGAGGAGCAGAGCTTTTAATTGATCACCACCTAGTGGTGAGATGGATCAAGTGGCAAAGAAGGCAATCCGACGGACCTGGTCACCCTATAAATGCATTTAGGGTGATTCGGGGAACACCTTGTGGGGGCCCCAGTCTGCAGGTCTAGTGGCTCCTACTCCAGCCTCTTTCTCTTTCACACTCCTCATCACCAATGTTTATGTAAGATTAATCTAAACATTGATTAACCAAAACAGTGCCCCCCCTCCCCCTTCCCTCCTTAAACTGAGTTGCTATAACACCAAGATAAACAATTATTATGAAGTAATTGCTGCTACTTCAATCATTTGTGTTTCACTGTCTGTGCCATTCTTGAGCTGATATTGAGCTGAAACCTTGACACTCCAACGTGAATGTCTTTGGAATTATGGGACAAGTAACTTGTGAAATGTATCTGTAAATCCCTGCACAGTTATCGAGATGTTGATTGTGTTTTGCAATAAGCCTTGCTTGCATAGAAAAGGGCCTGTTTTGCTCCAAATAAATGCACAGTGGATCATTTAAATGTATGCAAACAGCACTGGCGTACAGAGACACTATACACTCAGCTGAGCAGTTTATTGAGCATTTAACCCTTTGTGGGTGCTCTGTGAATTAGACATATACAGCTGAGGTCTTTTAGTCTCATTTGCACAGATTTAGCAGCTGCAAAAGATGCACAATCTCCTAATGAATCAGGACCTGAGAGTTAACTCAGAGCCTTGTAGTGCTATTTGACGATGGTAAGGCAGTCTGTAGTTTGCTGGAGACTTTTCTCAGCATGAAAAAGTAAGACATCTCTCTGTGGAGCAAGCAGTGATCTGGCTCCGACTAAAACAGCTTAACTGATGTTGGTAGTGAAGGAATTGGATGCATCAGAAGATGGAACTATTGCTATAACCTCAGATGATAAATAAATGACTCATAGTTGGTTGCTTTGTGCCATGTTTTACATCTACAGCTCTAAAATGCAACAGCTTTACTGTCACACTATGTTGCACAAGAAAATGTGTAAGCAAACAAGCTTTGGAGGAATCAATATCAGGAAACTTCCCACTAAGACTATCAGCCTGTCAGTCTAATATTTGTCTAGCACCAGTTCATAACAACTGTTATATCAGGACACTTTCCATGAAGACATTTTACAGAAAGAGCAGATCTAGACTGGACTCTTAAATAAAATAATCATTGTGCATCCATCCACTTTATTTATACAGCTTCAAATAGCATTTAGACATGCAGAACACTTTACCAAAACCTTACTGTGTTGAAATCAGAGCTGTTGGCTCAGGGCAAATGGAACTGTCAACACATTAAACACATACACAGTTCATCTAAATGAGACACACTAGGATTCAACAAGTGTTTACATTTGCTCTTCAGAAACCAGCTCAGCTGTTTGTGCTGTTATCAAGTGCATGTTTGATTTCTTGTATGACAGTACAGTGACCCTTAGACATCAAGAAAACTGGACTCATTAAAAGGTATTCATAAATATTTGATCTCAACGATTGAGTTGGATAATCAGAGCTTTAGAACAAAACAGGCTTTTACATATATTGAATATTTTGGACATTTTCAGGCCGTACATGACCGGGTTTAGGATCGGCTGACATGTAATAAGGTATGAGGAGAAAATTATAGGCAGCAGAGTTTGTGCACCGCTCACATTAAACCTGCTCTGAATAACCACAAAGCCAATTCCAAAAGCAAAGTTGAGCAGAGAGGCCAGGTGAGGTGTGCAGGTACTAACAGCTTTTTGTCTGGTCTGTTTGGAACCAGAGAAACACACTTTAAGAATCCTTATGTAAGTATATAAGATCCAAATCAGAGGAACATATAATCCGATTATGTGCATAACTATGCCGTAAATGTTATTTATTGTGGTGTCAAAGCAGGCCAGTTTAACTATGGAGTAGTTATTACAGTAAACATTGTCAATAATGTTCCCACACAGCTGCAGAGTAGAACTCAAGGACACTGTGCAAGCAACATTAAGACAAGCGGCTAACCATGACAGTGCAATAAGCACAGCAACCTTTTTAAATGTCATAAGAGAGTTATATTGCAGAGGATAACAGATGGCAAGATATCTGTCATAAGAAATGACGGCTAAAATATAAAACTCTACAGTTACATATGAGTACACACAGAAGATCTGCAGGAAACACAAAGGAACAGAAACAGTGTGACTGTCAGAGAGAATCTGAACCAAGAGGAGAGGAAGGGACCCCGTACTACCAAACAGCTCATTAACAAACAGACTGCATGGAAATATATACATAGGTTCATGTAAGCTCCTGTTCTTACAGATAACAACAATGAGCAACAGGTTGGCACACAGAATTAACGTGTAGATAAACATTACAATCATGAAAAACAAGGGTTTTAAAACCCTGGTTTCAGAAAAGCCACCGAGCCTGAAATGAGAAAAATGTGTAAAATTGCTCATGATTGATCACGACCCATTACCTCATTAACCATAAGCAGAGGACCTGCAGCAGGACCAGGCTGTATGGAGACGTCACACTGGCTCATTTATATTGTGAGCTCTCATTTGAAATGTTAGTTCCGATTGCTGGGACCGTCTGTGCCTCCCAGTGTTCACCTTCTTTTGGGTTAACTAAAGCAGCAGATCAATGTTAGTGAGTGCAGATGAGTTTACTGCAGAGCTTGTGTGTTGTTGAGTAAATACCTCCTAAGATAGTCACATGACTGGCCACAGGTCTGGAGCAGCTGAGGGATTCAAAGTGATGACAATAACTCAGAAAACTGAAGATTGACCCCAGGACCTTTGTTGAAAATTACTTTAAGGGCCAAATATGATCAAGTAATCTGAAGATAGTGAAGCAGACATCTGAGGGAGCCTGGAAATATTTTATATTATACTCTTTTTATTTTTGTGTGTGTTGAGCTCAACCTCACCCTGCTGAGTTTACAGGGCAGGGGAGATTTATCTTTGCTCTTGTTGAACAGAAGAAAACCCAAAGGAAGAAATAATCCCAGGAATGTCTGTGAAACCCAAAGTGATGACAATAACTCAGAAAACTGAAGATTGACCCCAGGACCTTTGTGGAAAAATACTTCAAGGGCCAAAAATGAGTCAGGGATTAGATATCCATCCATCAACCTTTGACCCCTTATTACATTCAGGGTCACAGGGGGGGCACAGAGAGAACCCATGTATGCACATACCCAGGGAGAACACACTAACTCCACACAGAGAGGCACCTGCCCGTCCAGGGATTTGAACCAGGAGCCTTCTTGCTGTGAGGCAACACCTCTATCAGGATTAGATATCAAACAGTGACAATGGGGTAGATTTTTCCAGATTGATCCGAGTTCTGCGTTATCTTATAATGTGGTTACTTGAACAAGGCATATGTTTGTGAGCTGTGTGCGAAAACCACATATGGAGGTGACTGTGAGTATTTTCCATTCATTCTTAACTTTTGGCATTCAGCCCGAGCTCAGGCTGCTGAGTTTGAAGGGCAGTGGTGAGAAACCCCATTTTTAGTTTTAAGCAGTGGAGAACTCAAAGGAAGAATTCATCAGTGGGATGTTGGTCACACTGGGTTTACAACTGATAATGTTGAAGAACAATGCTGATTTCATCCTGGCTGTGGGACAGTGGACCACCTCTTCACCCTTGCAGGACCCCTGCAGGGAGCAGGGAGTTTGTTCGTTCAGTTGACATGTGTTTGGTGGACTTAGTGAAGGCTTTGAATCGAGTCCCTTGGGGTCTAGTGAAGGGTACCATGGGAGTATAGGTTTTCAGGACTTTTCAACTTGCTACCCAGTCCCTGTATGACCAAAGTGAGAGCTGTGTCTGGCACTTGCCAGGGTTACCACTGCTTCCTGTGGGCTTTTTCAGGCTACTTCTAGGTCCAAGGCCATGGTTCTTTGCTTGATCATGGTGGATTGTTCCCCACAGGGGAGAAATGAGTCCTCGCTCCAAGTGAAGAAGTTTAAGAACTTCATGGTCTTGTTCACAAGTAAGGGATAAGGGACCCTGAGATTGAAAGACAGGTTGGGGTGGGCAGAAGTCGTCCCAGACCATTGTGATGCAGAGGGAGGTGAGCCTGAAGGCCAACCTTTCCATGAAACAGTTGATATACGTTATGTGTTCTTTGTATCACAACACGATAGGCCAAAGACCAATGATGGACTCTGTTTCTATGTCAACAAATCTGAGGAGCAGAGCTGTTAATTGATCATCACCTAGTGGTGAGATGGATCAAGTGGCAAAGAAGGCAATCCGACGGACCTGGTCACCCTATAAATGCATTTAGGGTGATTCGGGGAACACCTTGTGGGGGCCCCAGTCTGCAGGTCTAGTGGCTCCTACTCCAGCCTCTTTCTCTTTCACACTCCTCATCACCAATGTTTATGTAAGATTAATCTAAACATTGATTAACCAAAACAGTGCCCCCCCTCCCCCTTCCCTCCTTAAACTGAGTTGCTATAACACCAAAATAAACAATTATTATGAAGTAATTGCTGCTACTTCAATCATTTGTGTTTCACTGTCTGTGCCATTCTTGAGCTGATATTGAGCTGAAACCTTGACACTCCAACGTGACTGTCTTTGGAATTATGGGACAAGTAACTTGTGAAATGGATTCTGTAAATCCCTGCACAGTTATCGAGATGTTGATTAGATGTGTTTTGCTTGCATAGAAAAGGGTCTGTTTTGCTCCAAATAAATGCACAGTGGATCATTTAAATGTATGCAAACAGCACTGGCGTACAGAGAAACTATACACTCAGCAGAGCAGTTTATTGAGCATTTAACCCTTTGTGGGTGCTCTGTGAATTAGACATATACAGCTGAGGTCTTTTAGTCTCATTTGCACAGATTTAGCAGCTGCAAAGGATGCACAATCTCCTAATGAATCAGGACCTGAGAGTTAACTCAGAGCCTTGTAGTGCTATTTGACGATGGAAAGGCAGTCTGTAGTTTGCTGGAGACTTTTCTCAACATGAAAAAGTAAGACATCTCTCTGTGGAGCAAGCAGTGATCTGGCTCCGACTAAAACAGCTTAACTGATGTTGGTAGTGAAGGAATTGGATGCATCAGAAGATGGAACTATAGCTATAACCTCAGATGATAAATAAATGACTCATAGTTGGTTGCTTTGTGCCATGTTTTACATCTACAGCTCTAAAATGCAACAGCTTTACTGTCACACTATGTTGCACAAGAAAATGTGTAAGCAAACAAGCTTTGGAGGAATCAATATCAGGAAACTTCCCACTAAGACAATCAGCCAGTCAGTCTAATATTTGTCTAGCACCAGTTCATAACAACTGTTATATCAGGACACTTTCCATGAAGACATTTTACAGAAAGAGCAGATGTAGACTGGACTCTTAAATAAAATAATCATTGTGCATCAATCCACTTTATTTATACAGCTTCAAATAGCATTTAGACATGCAGAACACTTTACCAAAACCTTACTGTGTTGAAATCCGAGCTGTTGGCTCAGGGCAAATGGAACTGTCAACACATTAAACACATACACAGTTCATCTAAATGAGACGCACTAGGATTCAACAAGTGTTTACATTTTCTCTTCAGAAACCAGCTCAGCTGTTTGTGCTGTTATCAAGTGCATGTTTGATTTCTTGTATGACAGTACAGTGACCCTTAGACATCAAGAAAACTGGACTCATTAAAAGGTATTCATAATTAAAGCCGCAAGCGGCGATGAACGGGCCCTCGCACATCTGCAGCCGCCGCCTACGCGAGCCACTGCTGCATATGTACGCGAACCACCGCTGCATACGTACGCGGGCCAACGCCGCATACGTACGCGAGCCAATGCCGCATACGTACGCGAACCACCGCTGCATACGTACGCGGGCCAACGCCGCATACGTACGCGAGCCAATGCCGCATACGTACGCGAACCACCGCTGCATACGTACGTGGGCCAACGCCGCATATGTACGCGAGCCAACGCTGCATACGTACGCGAGCCAGCGCCGCATACGTACACGAGCCAGCGCTGCATATGTACGCGAACCAACGCCGCATACGTACGCGAGCCAAAACCGCATACGTATGCGAACCACCGCTGCATACGTACGCGGGCCAACGCTGCATACGTATGCGAGCCAGCGCCGCATACGTACACGAGCCAGCGTTGCATACGTACGCGAGCCAACGCCGCATACGTACGCGAGCCAACGCCGGATACGTACGCGAGCCAACGCCGGATACGTACGCGAGCCAACGCCGCATACGTACGCGAGCCAGCGTTGCATACGTACGCGATCCAACGCCGCATACGTACGCGAGCCAACGTCGCATACGTACGCGAGCCAACGCCGCATACGTACGCGAGCCAACGCCGCATACGTACGCGAGCCAACGCCGCATACGTACGCGAGCCAACGCCGCATACGTACGCGAGCCAACGCCGCATACGTACGCGAGCCAACGCCGGATACGTACGCGAGCCAACGCCGCATACGTACGCGAGCCAACGCCGCATACGTACGCGAGCGAATCACTAAGACAGGAATTGGTATATGAATTAAATTTGTAGGAAAGCACCATGTGCACTGTAAGATGGACCTGCTTGTCCTTCTTGGTCATCTATCCAGTCTGCATCCACGGAAGAGTTGAAACATAAAAAGATTTATTAGGCAATGATGTTTTGCATGGAAAGTTGACATTGTTTGGTCAATTGTGTTGTTGTGTTGTCACACTGCTTTTTTCAAGTCGTAGGGATAGTTTATTAATACCAATGTTTGTTCGTGTCTTGTTTAAGCATTAATTAGTAACTACATGACAAGTTTTTTAAACAAGGATAATGAAAGTACTCACTTTCCTTCAGCAAATGCTTGGACTGAAAGTACTTACTTTCCTTCAGCAAATGCTTGGACAAGCATTTTAGTTTCCTGCATTTTGTTTTTTAATTTTTCCTGTAACTCCTGGATGGTGTTGTCCTTTATTTCTAGATGTGCAGCTTGACTCATCACAACAGAATTTTGGTGCTGGATCTCTTTCCTTGCTGTTTAAATGAGTTCTGCAGGGCTTGTTTCTCACTTGCATTTTGATGCCCCGCCTCAACACATGCCACGCCCACAATTTTAATCAGAACAGAATTCTTTCAACACTAATTTAATCCTCAATATGTCTGCTATAGAATGTGCTTTGTTTGGAAAGAATCGGATAAAAACTCTAGGAGGAGCTCTCAAATGTATGCACCCTTATTTTGGCATTTTTGCTGCTGGATCTCCTTCCTTGCTGTTTAAATGAGTTCTGCAGGGCTTTTTTCTCACTTGCATTTTTATGTTGCGCCTAAACACATGCCACGCCCACAATTTTAATCGGACCAGAATTCTGTTAACACTAATTTAATCCTCAATATGTCTGCTATTGAATGTGCTTTGTTTGGACTGAATAGAATAAAAATTCTAGGAGAAATGAGCAAAAGTATGCACCCTTATTTTGGCTGCGTTTTTTATGTTCAAAGCTAGGTGGCGCTCTTCCTGTTGAGTTTGGGATATGGGTGCAAGAGGCTTTCTTGTGCGTCCTGATGTCCTGTATATGCATAAAATTTTTCACGCATGTAGCTCAAAATAACCCCTATGGGGAGGGGTTTTTGAAAACTGTAGGGGGCGCTAGTGAGCACATTTTTTCGACTTTTTTGGCCAAACCCATAAAATGTCGCAATGTTTCCGTGGACTGACGAGTGTCTTGGATGAGGTGAAATTACGTGCATATTAAAGTCACAAAAATCCATTTTTTGGAGTTTTTTTTTTTATGCCCCGCCCCAAAATTCGCCACGCCCACATCTTTAGTCTGAACGGAATGCCTTTACTTTGTGTTAATCGTCAATGGGTTTACTGTAGAATGTGCCTAGTTTGGACTGAATTGGAGAAAAACTCTAGGAGTAGCTCTCAAAAGTATGCACCCTTATTTTTCCCCGTTTTTCACATTTACAGCTAAATGTGCGTTTCAGGCCCTGCCTCAACTCATGCCACGCCCACAATTTTTGTCTGACCAGAAATCCTTTTACACTAATTTATTCGTCTATATGTCTGCTATAGAATGTGCCTCGTTTGAACTGAATCGGACAAAAACTGTAGAAGGACCTTTCAAAAGCATGCACCCTTATTTGGGCGTCATTCAAAGCTGTATGTCGATTGATGCCTTTTTGCGACGGCTGCCACGCCCACATTTTTTGTCTTATCAAAATTCTGTTCCAGATCGTTTGCTCGTCAAGGTGTCTACTATAGGTTGCCCTTGGTTTGGAGTGAATCGGACCAGTGCCTTCGGAGAAGATAATTTTTTCGTGCACTCTATGCTAACTGCGTTTTTTTTGTTCAAAGCTAGGTGGCGCTCTTCCTGTTGAGTTTGCGATATGGGTGCAAGAGGCTTTTTTGTGCGGCATGATGTCCTTAATATGCGTAAAATTTTTCAGGCATGTAGCTCAAAATAGCCCCTATGGGGAGGGGTTTTCGAAACCTGTAGGGGGCGCCAGTGAGCACATTTTTTTGACTTTTTTCGCGAAACCCATAAAATGTCGCAACTTTTCCCTGGACTGACGACTCAGTTGGATGATTTCAAAATACGTGAATATTAAAGTCACAAAAATCCATTTTTTGACGTTTTTTTGTTGATGCCCCGCCCCAGAGTCCGGCACACCCACATCTTTTGTCTGAATGGAATGATTTTTGTTTGTATTAATCCTCAATGGGTTTACTACAGAATGTGCCTAGTTTGGACTGAATCTGAGAAAAGCTCTAGGAGAAATGAGCAAAAGTTTGCACCCTTGCATAGACCCATTTTGGAGCAATTTTGCCTGTTCAAAGCTAGGTGGCGCTCTTCCTGTTGAGTTTAGAATATGGGTTGCACTGTGTTTTTTGTGCGTCCTGATGCCATAAATATGTGTACATTTTTTCATGCATGTAGCTCAAAATTGGCGACGCGCAGCGTTTTATTTTTACCCCTAGGGGGCGCTACAAAATTTTTTTTTCTGAGACCCATAAATTAACAAATTTTTCGCCAAGCCCGATGAGTGTGCAAAAATTTTCGCGCTTTCATAAAAGTTGGGGTGGCCAAAAGTCCCCTAGAAGGCGCGGCTGAATAATAATAGTTAAAGCCGCAAGCGGCGATGAACGGGCCCTCGCACATCCGCAGCCGCCGCCTACGTGAGCCACCGCCGCCTATGCGAGCCACATACGTGAGCCGCCTGATATTAGTTCCCACGTGATGCGAAAGCATGATCGGAGAGTATACGCTGGCTTAGGTGGTGCAAATGTTCCAAGTTTCTGGCAGATTCACAAGAAAACCTCCAAACTTGACAGTGTCCCACGCCCACAATTTCAGTCTGAACAGAATTCCTTTAATCATTTTTACATTTTCACATTGAAATCTGTATGTGCGTTGATGCGCTGTCTGAAAGTCAGCATCTCCTGTTCTGGCCACTGCCTGATGATTTTTGAAGATTTGGGCATTTGAAAGTCTTAAAAAAAAAAATTTTTAATTTATATTTATGTATTAATAGGGTTCAGTCAGAGATGATATGAAATAGACAGATTTTTAGAAAGCAGACATTTATTACCAATTTTAAGAAGAACTCAAAGGAAATACAAATAGGGGACATTTTAAATATATATTTAAAAACGAGCCCAAAAAAACCAATATAACACATTAATAACAGTAATTTATATGTCCAAGAAATAATATATTACCAACAATTAAGAAACAGCTTATACACAACAGTATATGTACACAGGAGGAACTAAACAGAAAGCAAAACATCAGGAATTGCTCAATCTGGCTGTGATAAACAGCTCAACAGGGACACCTGGTGGCCTTTTTAGGCTACTACCTTACATTTAGATTATAATGAGTGGTAAGAAAACACTGGAATCATTAAGACAGGAATTGGTATATGAATGCAATTTGTAGGAAAGCACCATGTGCACTGTAAGATGGACCTGCTTGTCCTTCTTGGTCATCTATCCAGTCTGCATCCACTGAAGAGTCGAAACATAAAAAGATTCATTAGGCAATGATGTTTTGCATGGAAAAGTGTGCATTGTTTGTTCAATTGTGTTGTTGTTGTTGTGTTGTCAAACTGCTTAGTTCAAGTTGTAGGGATAGTTTATTAATACCAATGTTTGTTCATGTCTTGTTTAAGCATTAATTAGTAACTACATGACAAGTTTTTTAAACAGGGATAATGAAAGTACTTACTTCCTTCAGCAAATGCTTGGACAAGCATTTTAGTTTCCTCCATTTTGTTTTTTAATTTTTCCTGTTACTCCTGGATGGTGTTGTCCTTTATTTCCAGATGTGCAGCTTGACTCAACACAACAGATTTTTGCTGCTGGATCTCCTTCCTTGCTGTTTAAATGAGTTCTGCAGGGCTTTTTCTCACTTGCATTTTTATGTTGCGCCTAAACACATGCCACGCCCACAATTTTAATCGGACCAGAATTCTGTTAACACTAATTTAATCCTCAATATGTCTGCTATTGAATGTGCTTTGTTTGGACTGAATAGAATAAAAATTCTAGGAGAAATGAGCAAAAGTATGCACCCTTATTTTGGCTGCGTTTTTTATGTTCAAAGCTAGGTGGCGCTCTTCCTGTTGAGTTTGGGATATGGGTGCAAGAGGCTTTCTTGTGCGTCCTGATGTCCTGTATATGCATAAAATTTTTCACGCATGTAGCTCAAAATAACCCCTATGGGGAGGGGTTTTTGAAAACTGTAGGGGGCGCTAGTGAGCACATTTTTTCGACTTTTTTGGCCAAACCCATAAAATGTTGCAATTTTTCCGTGGACTGACGAGTGTCTTGGATGAGGTGAAATTACGTGCATATTAAAGTCACAAAAATCCATTTTTGGAGGGTTTTTTTTTATGGCCCGCCCAAAAATTCGCCACGCCCACATCTTTAGTCTGAACGGAATGCCTTTACTTTGTGTTAATCGTCAATGGGTTTACTATAGAATGTGCCTCGTTTGGACTGAATTGGAGAAAAACTCTAGGAGTAGCTGTCAAAAGTATGCACCCTTATTTTGCCCTGTTTTTCACATTCAGAGCTGTATGTGCGTTTCAGGCCCTGCCTCAACTCATGCCACGCCCACAATTTTTGTCTGACCAGAAATCCTTTTACACTGATTTATTCGTCTATATGTCTGCTATACAATGTGCTTTGTTTGAACTGAATCGGACAAAAACTCTAGAAGGAGCTCTCAAAGGTATGCACCCTTATTTGGGCTTCATTCAAAGTTGTATGTCGATTGATGCCCCGCTGCGACGGCTGCCACGCCCAAATTTTTTGTCTTATCAAAATTCTGTTCCAGATCGTTTTGTCGTCAAGGTGTCTACTATAGGTTGCCCTTGGTTTGGAGTGAATCGGACCAGTGCCTTCGGAGAAGATAATTTTTTCGTGCACTCTATGCTAACTGCGTTTTTTTTGTTCAAAGCTAGGTGGCGCTCTTCCTGTTGAGTTTGGGATATGGGTGCAAGAGGCTTTTTTGTGAGGCATGATGTCCTGAATATGCGTACAATTTTTCAGGCATGTAGCTCAAAATAACCCCTATATGGAGTTGTTTTTGAAACCTGTAGGGGGCGCCAGTGAGCACATTTTTTAAACTTTTTTGACGAAACCCATAAAATGTCGCAATTTTTCCATGGACTGACGAGTGAGTTGGATGTCATGAAATTACGTGCATATTAAAGTCACAAAAATCCATTTTTTAACGTTTTTTTTTGATGCCCCGCCCCAGAGTCCGGCACGCCCACATCTTTTGTCTGAACGGAATGGTTTTCATTTGTATTAATCCTCAATGGGTTTACTATAGAATGTGCCTAGTTTGGACTGAATCAGAGAAAAGCTCTAGGAGAAATGAGCAAAAGTATGCACCCTGATTTGGGCGTTTTTGGGCACTTTTTGGAGCAAATTTAGACTTTCAAAAGTAGGTGGCGCTCTTCCTGTTGAATTTTGGATATGGGTGTGAGAGGCTTTTTTGTGTGTCCTGATGCCATTAATATGCGTAAAAATTTTCAAGCATGTAGCTCAAAATAACCCCAATATGAAGGCGATTTTGAAAATTTTAGGGGGCGCTAGCGAGCACATTTTTGCCAAAAAAATTTTGAGACCCATAAATTATCAAATTTTTCCCCAGGCCCGATGAGTGTGCAAAAATATTCGCGCTTTCATAAAAGTTGGGGTGGCCAAAAGTCCCCTAGAAGTGGCGGAACAAAGAATAAACATAATCCCTAGGGTTACAAGAGGGCCTTCGCCACCGGTGGCCACCGGTGGTGCTCGGGCCCTAATAATCCTTAGGGATACAAGAGGGCCTTCGCCCCCGGTGGCCACCGGCGGTGCTCGGGCCCTAATAATCCTTAGGGATACAAGAGGGCCTTCGCCCCCGGTGGCCACCGGCGGTGCTCGGGCCCTAATAATCCTTAGGGTTTCAATAGGGCCTTCGCCCCCGGTGGCCACCGGCGGTGCTCGGGCCCTAAATATTTGATCTCAACGATTGAGTTGGATAATCAGAGCTTTAGAACAAAACAGGCTTATACATATATTGAATATTTTGGACATTTTCAGGCCGTACATGACCGGGTTTAGGATCGGCTGACATGTAATAAGGTATGAGGAGAAAATTATAGGCAGCAGAGTTTGTGCACCGCTCACATTAAACCTGCTCTGAATAACCACAAAGCAAATTCCAAAAGCAAAGTTGAGCAGAGAGGCCAGGTGAGGTGTGCAGGTACTGACAGCTTTCTGTCTGGTCTGTTTGGAACCAGAGAAACACACTTTAAGAATCCTCATGTAAGTATATAAGATCCAAATCAGAGGAACATATAATCCGATTATGTGCGTAACCAACCCGTAAATGTTATTTATTATGGTGTCAGAGCAGGCCAGTTTAACTATGGAGTAGTTATTACAGTAAATATTGTCAATAATGTTCCCACACAGCTGCAGAGTAGAATTCAAGGACACTGTGCAAACAACAGAAAGACAAGCTGTTAACCATGCCACTGCAATAAGCACAGCAACCTTTTTAAATGTCATAAGAGAGTTATATTGCAGAGGATAACAGATGGCAAGATATCTGTCATAAGAAATGACGGCTAAAATAAAAAGCTCTACAGTTACATATGAGTACACACAGAAGATCTGCAGGAAACACAAAGGAACAGAAACAGTGTGACTGTCAGAGAGCATCTGAACCAAGAGGAGAGGGAAGAACCCCGTACTACCAAACAGCTCATTAACAAACAGACTGCATGGAAATATATACATAGGTTCATGTAAGCTCCTGTTCTTACAGATAACAACAATGAGCAACAGGTTGGCACACAGAATTAACATGTAGATAAACATTACAATCATGAAAAACAAGGGTTTTAAAACCCTGGTTTCAGAAAAGCCACCGAGCCTGAAATGAGAAAAATGTGTAAAATTGCTCATGATTGATAACGACCCATTACCTCATTAACCTTAAGCAGAGGACCTGCAGCAGGACCAGGCTGTATGGAGACGTTACACTGGCTCATTTATATTGTGAGCTCTCATTTCAAATGTTAGTTCCGATTGCTGGGACCGTCTGTGCCTCCCAGTGTTCACCTTCTTTTGGGTTAACTAAAGCAGCAGAACAATGTTAGCGAGTGCAGATGAGTTTACTGCAGAGCTTGTGTCTTGTTGAGTAAATACCTTCTAAGATAGTCACATGACTGGCCTGGAACAGCTGAAGGATTCAAAGTGATGACAGTAACTCAGAAAACTGAAGATTGACCCCAGGACCTTTGTGGAAAAATACTTCAAGGGCCAAAAATGAGTCAGGGATTAGATATCCATCCATCAACCTTTGACCCCTTATTACATTCAGGGTCACAGGGGGGGCACAGAGAGAACCCACGTATGCACATACCCAGGGAGAACACACTAACTCCACACAGAGAGGCACCTGCCCGTCCAGGGATTCGAACCAGGAGCCTTCTTGCAGTGAGGCAACACCTCTATTAGGATTAGATATCAAACAGTGATAATGGGGTAGATTTTTCCAGATTGATCCGAGTTCTGCGTTATCTTATAATGTGGTTACTTGAACAAGGCATGTGTTTGTGAGCTGTGTGCGAAAACCACATATGGAGGTGACTGTGAGTATTTTCCATTCATTCTTAACTTTTGCCATTCAGCCCGAGCTCAGGCTGCTGAGTTTGAAGGGCAGTGGTGAGAAACCAGATTTTTAGTTTTAAGCAGCGGAGAACTCAAAGGAAGAATTCATCAGTGGGATGTTGGTCACACTGGGTTTACAACTGATAATGTTGAAGAACAATGCTGATTTCATCCTGGCTGT
Organism: Notolabrus celidotus; assembly: GCF_009762535.1. Lineage (NCBI taxonomy): Eukaryota > Metazoa > Chordata > Actinopteri > Labriformes > Labridae > Notolabrus > Notolabrus celidotus. Next base: position 281,397 of record NC_048277.1, on the reverse strand, counting down.
GGGACAGTGGACCACCTCTTCACCCTTGCAGGACCCCTGCAGGGAGCAGGGAGTTTGTTCGTTCAGTTGACATGTGTTTGGCGGACTTGGTGAAGGCTTTGAATCGAGTCCCTTGGGGTCTAGTGAAGGGTACCATGGGAGTATAGGTTTTCAGGACTTTTCGACTTGCTATCCAGTCCATGTATGACCAAAGTGAGAGCTGTGTCGGGCACTTGCCAGGGTTACTACTGCTTCCTGTTGGCTTTTTCAGGCTACTTCTAGGTCCAAGGCCATGGTTCTTTGCTTGATCATGGTGGATTGTTCCCCACAGGGGAGAAATGAGTCCTCGCTCCAAGTGAAGAAGTTCAAGAACTTCATGGTCTTGTTCACAAGTAAGGGATAAGGGACCCTGAGATTGAAAGACAGGTTGGGGTGGGCAGAAGTTGTCCCAGACCATTGTGATGCAGAGGGAGCTGAGCCTGAAGGCCAAGCTTTGCATGAACCAGTTGATATACGTTATGTGTTCTTTGTATCAGAACACGCTAGGCCAAAGACCAATGATGGACTCTGTTTCTACGACAACAAATCTGAGGAGCAGAGCTGTTAATTGATCATCAACTAGTGGTGAGATGGATCAAGTGGCAAAGAGGGCAATCCGACGGACCTGGTCACCCTATAAATGCATTTAGGGTGATTCGGGGAACACCTTGTGGGGGCCCCAGTCTGCAGGTCTAGTGGCTCCTACTCCAGCCTCTTTCTCTTTCACACTCCTCATCACCAATGTTTATGTAAGATTAATCTAAACATTGATTAACCAAAACAGTGCCCCCCCCCTCCCCCTTCCCTCCTTAAACTGAGTTGCTATAACACCAAGATAAACAATTATTATGAAGTAATTGCTGCTACTTCAATCATTTGTGTTTCACTGTCTGTGCCATTCTTGAGCTGATATTGAGCTGAAACCTGGACACTCCAACGTGACTGTCTTTGGAATTATGGGACAAGTAACTTGTGAAATGTATCTGTAAATCCCTGCACAGTTATCGAGATGTTGATTAGGTGTGTTTTGCTTGCATAGAAAAGGGTCTGTTTTGCTCCAAATAAATGCACAGTGGATCATTTAAATGTATGCAAACAGCACTGGCGTACAGAGAAACTATACACTCAGCAGAGCAGTTTATTGAGCATTTAACCCTTTGTGGGTGCTCTGTGAATTAGACATATACAGCTGAGGTCTTTTAGTCTCATTTGCACAGATTTAGCAGCTGCAAAAGATGCACAATCTCCTAATGAATCAGGGCCTGAGAGTTAACTCAGAGCCTTGTAGTGCTATTTGACGATGGAAAGGCAGTCTGTAGTTTGCTGGAGACTTTTCTCAGCATGAAAAAGTAAGACATCTCTCTGTGGAGCAAGCAGTGATCTGGCTCCGACTAAAACAGCTTAACTGATGTTGGTAGTGAAGGAATTGGAATGCATCAGAGGATGGAACTATTGCTATAACCTCACAAGATAAATAAATGACTCATAGTTGGTTGCTTTGTGCCATGCTTTACATCTACAGCTCTAAAATGCAACAGCTTTACTGTCACACTATGTTGCACAAGAAAATGTGTAAGCAAACAAGCTTTGGAGGAATCAGTATCAGGAAACTTCCCACTAAGACTATCAGCCTGTCAGTCTAATATTTGTCTAGCACCAGTTCATAACAACTGTTATATCAGGACACTTTCCATGAAGACATTTTACAGAAAGAGCAGATCTAGACTGGACTCTTAAATAAAATAATCATTGTGCATCAATCCACTTTATTTATACAGCTTCAAATAGCATTTAGACATGCAGAACACTTTACCAAAACCTTACTGTGTTGAAATCCGAGCTGTTGGCTCAGGGCAAATGGAACTGTCAACACATTAAACACATACACAGTTCATCTAAATGAGACACACTAGGATTCAACAAGTGTTTACATTTGCTCTTCAAAAACCAGCTCAGCTGTTTGTACTGTTATCAAGTGCATGTTTGATTTCTTGTATGACAGTACAGTGACCCTTAGACATCAAGAAAACTGGACTCATTAAAAGGTATTCATAAATATTTGATCTCAACGATTGAGTTGGATAATCAGAGCTTTAGAACAAAACAGGCTTATACATATATTGAATATTTTGGACATTTTCAGGCCGTACATGACCGGGTTTAGGATCGGCTGACATGTAATAAGGTATGAGGAGAAAATTATAGGCAGCAGAGTTTGTGCACCGCTCACATTAAACCTGCTCTGAATAACCACAAAGCAAATTCCAAAAGCAAAGTTGAGCAGAGAGGCCAGGTGAGGTGTGCAGGTACTGACAGCTTTCTGTCTGGTCTGTTTGGAACCAGAGAAACACACTTTAAGAATCCTCATGTAAGTATAAAAGATCCAAATCAGAGGAACAAATACTGTGATTACGAGCTTAACTATGCCATTAATGTTACTTATTATGGTGTCAGAGCAGGCCAGTTTAACTATGGAGTAGTTATTACAGTAAACATTGTCAATAATGTTCCCACACAGCTGCAGAGTAGAACTCAAGGACACTGTGAAAGCAACAGAAAGACAAGCTGTTAACCATGACACTGCAATAAACATAGCAACCTTTTTAAATGTCATAAGAGAGTTATATTGCAGAGGATAACAGATGGCAAGATATCTGTCATAAGAAATGACGGCTAAAATATAAAACTCTACACTAACGTATGAGTACACACAGAAGCTCTGCAGGAAACACAAAGGAATAGAAACATTGTGACTGTCAGAGAGAATCTGAACCAAGAGGAGAGGGAAGAACCCCGTACTACCAAACAGCTCATTAACAAACAGACTGCATGGAAATATATACATAGGTTCATGTAAGCTCCTGTTCTTACAGATAACAACAATGAGCAACAGGTTGGCACACAGAATTAACGTGTAGATAAACATTACAATCATGAAAAACAAGGGTTTTAAAACCCTGGTTTCAGAAAAGCCACCGAGCCTGAAATGAGAAAAATGTGTAAAATTGATCATGATTGATCACCACCCATTACCTCATTAACCATAAGCAGAGGACCTGCAGCAGGACCAGACTGTATGGAGACATTACACAGACTCAAGATACTTACAGAGCTGGCTCACTTTAATATTGTAAACCCTGTACCTTTAACTCCAATGGCATGGAGCTGTGCCCGTGCTTCCCCATGTTCACCTGTTTTCAGCTTCAGTAGAGCAGCTGCACATTAAGTGCAGGTGAGTTTACTTTGGATCACCTGGTTTGGTTTTGATTAAATACCTCCTAAGATAGTCACATGACTGGCCACAGGTCTGGAACAGCTGAGGGATTCAAAGTGATGACAATAACTCAGAAAACTGAAGATTGACCCCAGGACCTTTGTGGAAAAATACTTTTAGGGCCAAATATGATCAAGTAATATTAAGATAGTGAAGCAGACATCTGAGGGAGTCTGGAAATATTTTATATTATACTCTTTTTCTTTTGGTGTGTGTTGAGCTCAACCTCAGCCTGCTGAGTTTACAGGGCAGGGGAGATTTATCTTTGCTCTTGTTGAACAGAAGAAAACCCAAAGGAAGAAATAATCCCAGGAATGTTTGTGAAACCCAAAGTGATGACAATAACTCAGAAAACTGAAGATTGACCCCAGGACCTTTGTAGAAAAATACTTCTAGGGCCAAAAATGAGTCAGGGATTAGATATCCATCCATCAACCTTTGACCCCTTATTACATTCAGGGTCGCAGGGGGGGCCCGGACAGAACCCACGTATGCACGTACCCAGGGAGAACATGCTAACTCCACACAGAGAGGCACCTGCCCGTCCAGGGATTCGAACCAGGAGCCTTCTTGCAGTGAGGCAACACCTCTATCAGGATTAGATATCAAACAGTGATAATGGGGTAGATTTTTCCAGATTGATACGAGTTCTGCGTTATCTGAACGTACCAGTTTATATACGTTATGTGTTCGTGGTATCAGAACACGCTAGGCCAAAGACCAACGATGGACTCTGTTTCTATGACAACAAATCTGAGGAGCAGAGCTGTCAATTGATCACCAACTAGTGGTGAGATGGATCAGGTGGCAAAGAGGGCAATCCTTTGGACCTGGTCACCCTAAAGATGCATTGAGGGTGAGCCGGGGGAACACCTTGTGGGGGCCCCAGTCTGCAGGTCTAGTGGCTCCTACTCCAACCTCTTTCTCTGTCACACTCCTCATCACCAATATTTTAAGTAAGATTAATCTAAACATTGATTAACCAAAACATTGACACCGGACACTTCTTGTTCAAGTATCTCAGGGTCTTGTTCGTGGGATAAAACATATCGCAAGATTGAAAAATGACATGTTTTTGTTTAATTGAACCTGGATTGTTGTTAAATTATATGTACCTGTCTCAGACTCATGGCCAAACTGAAGACTGTATAGAAGTCTAACAAAGTCCTAACAAAAAAGGAAACAGTCTGTCACATCAGCCTAGGTTCAGCTTCTTGCACTGGTTACCATTTACTTTCAGAATCCTTTAAGGCTTTACATTGTCAGGGCCCTGCATACCTCAATGTTCAACCCCTCATTGTCCTAAAAGACTGTACTGTATGATAACTTGGTGTTTGTAAACCCTAGTACTAGAATATTATTTATGTTGATCTCAACGATTGAGTTGGATAATCAGAGCTTTAGAACAAAACAGGCTTTTACATATATTGAATATTTTGGACATTTTCAGGCCGTACATGACCGGGTTTAGGATCGGCTGACATGTCATAAGGTATAAGGATAAAAATATGGACAGCAGGCTTGGTACTCCGCTCATATTCAGCCTGCTCTTAATAATCTCAATGCAAATTGAGAGAGGGTGAGAGAGGACGCTGGCGCTGCTTGTTCGCCGCTTCTCCACCTTTCCTTCCTTCTTTTTGCCTCTTTCACAAGGAAAAAAAAGCCTAAAAAAGCTTACAGATCTCCTGGTGTTTCTCTGTGCAACATCACGCTTTTTAATGAAGAAGTTACATCTGTGAGCGTTGAACTTTACCCAAACAACTTGACTGCTTTCACCGGCTCTGGCAGCTGCATCTCACCTGGTGTTATCCCTCTCCACCTTGGACCGACACCAAACAGTTCTGCACGGACAACTACTCACGGCTCTGGTACCGATGGTCTAGCCTGGACAGCCTCCCAGCTTTTTGCTAGAATCGCCTGGGTTCCATGCCCTCGACGGCTGCCTCCGCAGCTAGCTGTCAGCTAGCCTCCCTTGTTCCTCAACGAGTAGCTGGTGGCTACCGCTGCCGGCTGACCCGGCGGACTCCTGACCTCCGTTTCCTCTGCCTGGTGGTAGCCTGCGGACTCTGGTCCTCCTCCCGGTGGTCTTCCTCACCTCCTCCTGCTACTGAGTGGATCATCCTGCGATACATGACGCCCCTCCAGGACAGCGCATCAGGTACATGGCTAACTGCTAACACTGAGCCTACAGCCTCCCTGTCCACCGACATGCACAAGTATTCAACTCTACAACTTCTACAACTAAACAACCACACCATCCCTACGTGCATCCAAACCATCACACAACTTGGGATTCTACGACGACCACGATATATCCACAGGAGTGCTCGTCGTAGCTTTGTGTACACACAGCCTTGTCTCTCCATACCTGCCATTACGTCAGTTGTGCGCCCTGTCGCACACCGGACATGTCATCAGCGCGCTCTCATCCCTGGACCAAATAGTGCAGGAGCTGCGAGAAGATCGCCGCACACAAAGACGGACGTAAAACGCGGAGTGGATTTCAGTCTCCTCCGCTCTTTCAATACTCGAGCTGCGGCGTTTTGAACTAGCTGAAGAATCTTTAGAGACTTATTAGGGCAGCCTGATAAGAGGGAGTTACAGTAATCTAACCTGGAGGTAACAAATGCATGGACTAGTTTTTCTGCGTCGCTCTGAGATAGGAAGTGTCTAATTTTAGAAATATTGCGCAAGTGAAAATAGGCTGACCTTGAGATTTGCTGAATTTGGGAATTGAAGGATAAATCTTGATCAAATAGGACTCCTAGATTCCTAGCCGAGGTGCTGGATGCCAGACTAATGCCGTCTAAGGTACTTATATTATTAGAAAAGGTCTCTCTGAGGTGTTTGGGGCCGATAACAATCACTTCAGTTTTTCCTGAGTTTAGCAGTAAGAAATTTCTGGTCATCCAGGTCTTTATGTCTTTTAGACAGGCTACTAATTTAGATAACTGATTGGTTTATTCTGGCTTCACTGATAAATAGAGCTGAGTGTCATCAGCATAACAATGAAAATTAATAGAGTGCTTCCTCATGATGTTACCTAGAGGAAGCATATATAAGGTGAAAAGAATTGGTCCTAGCACTGATCCTTGTGGAACTCCCTGACTAACACTGGTCTGCACTGAGGACTTTTCATTAACGTGAACAAATTGAGATCGATCTGTTAGGTACGATTTAAACCAAGCTAACGCAGTTCCTGTAATGACAATTAGTTGCTCTAATCTCTGTAACAGGATTTGATGGTCAATCGTATCGAATGCAGCGCTAAGATCTAATAAAACAAGTACGGAAAGAAGACCACTGTCTGAGGCCATTAGTAGATCATTGGTTACTTTTAACAGTGCAGTCTCTGTGCTATGGTGGGCTCTAAACCCCGACTGAAAGTCCTCAAACAAACTGTTGCTCTTAAGAAAGTCCCAGAGCTGAACTGACACCACTTTCTCCAGGATTTTAGAGATAAAGGGGAGGTTAGATATCGGCCTATAGTTAGATAAGGAGCCTGAATCAAGAGTGGACTTTTTAAGGAGAGGTTTAATTACAGCTACTTTAAATGATTGAGGTACATAGCCTGTCAGTAAAGACATATTAACCATACTGAGTAAAGAACTGCTAACTAGTGGAATTACTTCTTTTAGCAGCTTAGTTGGGATTGGGTCTAAAAGACAGGTCGATGGTTTAGCTGAAGAAACTGTTGAAACCAGTTCAGGAAGGTCAATGGGTGAAAAACAGTCTAGGTATACATCTGGCTTTAACGCCGTTTCAATGGTCCCGCTGTTGGTAAAGGGTCCTACACTAGTTAACCACATTACTCCTCATCTACCGGCCGCCAAAACCAAATACAGATACAGATACATGACCTCCTCTCAACTGTATACACAACATCTGCCAATGTTGTTATACTTGGTGATCTCAACATCCATGTCGACTCACCCACCTGTAAAACCGCAGCGGAATTCATACAACTACTCGACAACCTCAATCTGACACAACATGTTCACGTCCCCACACACGTCAGAGGACACACCCTAGACTTGGTCATCACTGACTCCGCCCCCCTCAGCAACCTGCAAGCCTACGACCTGGGTGGTTCCGACCACAGAGTCATCTCACTGGACTTAACACTACAGTACCTCTGCACTAAACTCAAGCGCCAAATCTCCTTCAGAAACATCAAAAATATAGACCCAGATTCAATAACACAAGACTTCCATCACCTCTGCTCCTCCATTCAAGTCTCATCAGCCAACAACTCAGTAGATATATACAACAAGACCATGAGCAACATCCTCGACACCCATGCCCCTGTCAAAACCAGGACAGTCACTTTCAAACATTCAGTACCATGGTTCAATGATGAACTTCGAAAAATGAAGACAGCTGGCCGTGCTCTGAAGCGGCGGGCCAAAGTCTCTGGACTCACTGTTCATAAGCTGGCACACCGTGATCACCAAAAGCTCTATGCCAAAGCTCTCCAGGATGCCAGATCTCAGTTTTACTCCACAATCATCAGCAGAAACCCTGGTAACTCAAGACCATTGTGATGCAGAGGGATGTGAGCCTGAAGGCCAAGCTTTGCATGAACCAGTTGATATACGTTATGTGTTCTTTGTTTCAGAACACGCTAGGCCAAAGACCAATGATGGACTCTGTTTCTATGTCAACAAATCTGAGGAGCAGAGCTGTCAATTGATCATCACCTAGTGGTGAGATGGATCAGGTGGCAAAGAAGGCAATCCGACAGACCTGGTCACCCTATAAATGCATTTAGGGTGAGTCGGGGGAACACCTTGTGGGGGCCCCAGTCTGCAGGTCTAGTGGCTCCTACTCCAGCCTCTTTCTCTGTCACACTCCTCATCACCAATGTTTACAGTAAGATTAATCTAAACATTGATTAACCAAAACACCCCCCCCCCCCCCTCCTTAAACTGAGTTGCTATAACACCAAAATAAACAATTATTATGAAGTAATTGCTGCTACTTCAATCATTTGTGTTTCACTGTCCGTGCCATGCTTGAGCTGATATTAAGCTGAAAACTGGACACTCCATCGTGACTGTCTTTGGAATTATGGGACAAGTAACTTGTGAAATGTATCTGTAAATCCCTGCACAGTTATCGAGATGTTGATTAGGTGTGTTTTGCAATAAGCCTTGCTTGCATAGAAAAGGGTCTGTTTTGCTCCAAATAAATGCACAGTGGATCATTTAAATGTATGCAAACAGCACTGGCGTACAGAGACACTATACACTCAGCAGAGCAGTTTATTGAGCATTTAACCCTTTGTGGGTGCTCTGTGAATTAGACATATACAGCTGAGGTCTTTTAGTCTCATTTGCACAGATTTAGCAGCTGCAAAAGATGCACAATCTCCTAATGAATCAGGACCTGAGAGTTAACTCAGAGCCTTGTAGTGCTATTTGACGATGGAAAGGCAGTCTGTAGTTTGCTGGAGACTTTTCTCAACATGAAAAAGTAAGACATCTCTCTGTGGAGCAAGCAGTGATCTGGCTCCGACTAAAACAGCTTAACTGATGTTGGTAGTGAAGGAATTGGATGCATCAGAAGATGGAACTATAGCTATAACCTCAGATGATAAATAAATGACTCATAGTTGGTTGCTTTGTGCCATGTTTTACATCTACAGCTCTAAAATGCAACAGCTTTACTGTCACACTATGTTGCACAAGAAAATGTGTAAGCAAACAAGCTTTGGAGGAATCAATATCAGGAAACTTCCCACTAAGACAATCAGCCTGTCAGTCTAATATTTGTCTAGCACCAGTTCATAACAACTGTTATATCAGGACACTTTCCATGAAGACATTTTACAGAAAGAGCAGATCTAGACTGGACTCTTAAATAAAATAATCATTGTGCATCCATCCACTTTATTTATACAGCTTCAAATAGCATTTAGACATGCAGAACACTTTACCAAAACCTTACTGTGTTGAAATCCGAGCTGTTGGCTCAGGGCAAATGGAACTGTCAACACATTAAACACATACATAGTTCATCTAAATGAGACGCACTAGGATTCAACAAGTGTTTACAATTGGTCTTCAAAAACCAGCTCAGCTGTTTGTGCTGTTATCAAGTGCATGTTTGATTTCTTGTATGACAGTACAGTGACCCTTAGACATCAAGAAAACTGGACTCATTAAAAGGTATTCATAAATATTTGATCTCAACGATTGAGTTGGATAATCAGAGCTTTAGAACAAAACAGGCTTTTACATATATTGAATATTTTGGACATTTTCAGGCCGTACATGACCGGGTTTAGGATCGGCTGACATGTAATAAGGTATGAGGAGAAAATTATAGGCAGCAGAGTTTGTGCACCGCTCACATTAAACCTGCTCTGAATAACCACAAAGCCAATTCCAAAAGCAAAGTTGAGCAGAGAGGCCAGGTGAGGTGTGCAGGTACTAACAGCTTTTTGTCTGGTCTGTTTGGAACCAGAGAAACACACTTTAAGAATCCTTATGTAAGTATATAAGATCCAAATCAGAGGAACATATAATCCGATTATGTGCATAACTATGCCGTAAATGTTATTTATTGTGGTGTCAAAGCAGGCCAGTTTAACTATGGAGTAGTTATTACAGTAAACATTGTCAATAATGTTCCCACACAGCTGCAGAGTAGAACTCAAGGACACTGTGCAAGCAACATTAAGACAAGCGGCTAACCATGACAGTGCAATAAGCACAGCAACCTTTTTAAATGTCATAAGAGAGTTATATTGCAGAGGATAACAGATGGCAAGATATCTGTCATAAGAAATGACGGCTAAAATATAAAACTCTACAGTTACATATGAGTACACACAGAAGATCTGCAGGAAACACAAAGGAACAGAAACAGTGTGACTGTCAGAGAGAATCTGAACCAAGAGGAGAGGAAGGGACCCCGTACTACCAAACAGCTCATTAACAAACAGACTGCATGGAAATATATACATAGGTTCATGTAAGCTCCTGTTCTTACAGATAACAACAATGAGCAACAGGTTGGCACACAGAATTAACGTGTAGATAAACATTACAATCATGAAAAACAAGGGTTTTAAAACCCTGGTTTCAGAAAAGCCACTGAGCCTGAAATGAGAAAAATGTGTAAAATTGCTCATGATTGATCACGACCCATTACCTCATTAACCATAAGCAGAGGACCTGCAGCAGGACCAGGCTGTATGGAGACGTTACACTGGCTCATTTATATTGTGAGCTCTCATTTCAAATGTTAGTTCCGATTGCTGGGACCGTCTGTGCCTCCCAGTGTTCACCTTCTTTTGGGTTAACTAAAGCAGCAGAACAATGTTAGCGAGTGCAGATGAGTTTACTGCAGAGCTTGTGTGTTGTTGAGTAAATACCTTCTAAGACAGTCACATGACTGGCCACAGGTCTGGAACAGCTGAGGGATTCAAAGTGATGACAATAACTCAGAAAACTGAAGATTGACCCCAGGACCTTTGTTGAAAATTACTTTAAGGGCCAAATATGATCAAATAATCTAAAGATAGTGAAGCAGACATCTGAGGGAGCCTGGAAATATTTTATATTATACTCTTTTTATTTTTGTGTGTGTTGAGCTCAACCTCAGCCTAATGAGATTACAGGGCAGGGGAGATTTATCTTTGCTCTTGTTGAACAGAAGGAAACCCAAAGGAAGAAATAATCCCAGGAATGTCTGTGAAACCCAAAGTGATGACAATAACTCAGAAAACTGAAGATTGACCCCAGGACCTTTCTGGAAAAATACTTCTATGGCCAAAAATGAGTCAGGGATTAGATATCCATCCATCAACCTTTGACCCCTTATTACATTCAGGGTCGCAGAGGGGGGGGGGGGGGGCGTGGAGAGAACCCACATATGACATACCCAGGGAGAACATGCTAACTCCACACGGGCACCTGCCTGTCCAGGGATTAAATCCAGGAGCCTTCTTGCTGTGAGGCAACACCCCTATCAGGATTAGATATCAAACAGTGATAATGGGGTAGATTTTTCCAGATTGATTCGGATCAATCTGAACTCGGGTTCTGCGTTATCTGATAATGTGGTTACTTGAACAAGGCATGTGTTTTTGAGCTGTGTGCAAAAACCACATATGGAGGTGACTGTGAGTATTTTCCATTCATTCTTAACTTTTGGCATTCAGCCCGAGCTCAGGCTGCTGAGTTTGAAGGGCAGTGGTGAGAAACCAGATTTTTAGTTTTAAGCAGCGGAGAACTAACAGGAAGAATTCATCAGTGGGATGTTGGTCACACTGGGTTTACAAGTGATAATGTTGAAGAACAATGCTGATTTCATCCTGGCTGTGGGACAGTGGACCACCTCTTCACCCTTGCAGGACCCCTGCAGGGAGCAGGGAGTTTGTTCGTTCAGTTGACATGTATTTGGTGGACTTGGTGAAGGCTTTGAATCGAGTCCCTTGGGGTCTAGTGAAGGGTACCATGGGAGTATAGGTTTTCAGGACTTTTCTACTTGCTATCCAGTCCCTGTATGACCAAAGTGAGAGCTGTGTCTGGCACTTGCCAGGGTTACCACTGCTTCCTTTTGGCTTTTTCAGGCTACTTCTAGGTCCAAGGCCATGGTTCTTTGCTTGATCATGGTGGATTGTTCCCCACAGGGTAGAAATGAGTCCTCGCTCCAAGTGAAGAAGTTCAAGAACTTCATGGTCTTGTTCAAAAGTAAGGGATAAGGGACCCTGAGATTGAAAGACAGGTTGGGGTGGGCAGAAGTTGTCCCAGACCATTGTGATGCAGAGGGATCTGAGCCTGAAGGCCAAGCTTTGCATGAACCAGTTGATATACGTTATGTGTTCTTTGTATCAGAACATGCTAGGCCAAAAACCAATGATGGACTCTGTTTCTATGTCAACAAATCTGAGGAGCAGAGCTGTTAATTGATCATCACCTAGTGGTGAGATGGATCAAGTGGCAAAGAAGGCAATCCGACGGACCTGGTCACCCTATAAATGCATTTAGGGTGATTCGGGGAACACCTTGTGGGGGCCCCAGTCTGCAGGTCTAGTGGCTCCTACTCCAGCCTCTTTCTCTTTCACACTCCTCATCACCAATGTTTATGTAAGATTAATCTAAACATTGATTAACCAAAACAGTGCCCCCCCTCCCCCTTCCCTCCTTAAACTGAGTTGCTATAACACCAAGATAAACAATTATTATGAAGTAATTGCTGCTACTTCAATCATTTGTGTTTCACTGTCTGTGCCATTCTTGAGCTGATATTGAGCTGAAACCTTGACACTCCAACGTGAATGTCTTTGGAATTATGGGACAAGTAACTTGTGAAATGTATCTGTAAATCCCTGCACAGTTATCGAGATGTTGATTAGGTGTGTTTTGCAATAAGCCTTGCTTGCATAGAAAAGGGTCTGTTTTGCTCCAAATAAATGCACAGTGGATCATTTAAATGTATGCAAACAGCACTGGCGTACAGAGACACTATACACTCAGCAGAGCAGTTTATTGAGCATTTAACCCTTTGTGGGTGCTCTGTGAATTAGACATATACAGCTGAGGTCTTTTAGTCTCATTTGCACAGATTTAGCAGCTGCAAAAGATGCACAATCTCCTAATGAATCAGGACCTGAGAGTTAACTCAGAGCCTTGTAGTGCTATTTGACGATGGTAAGGCAGTCTGTAGTTTGCTGGAGACTTTTCTCAGCATGAAAAAGTAAGACATCTCTCTGTGGAGCAAGCAGTGATCTGGCTCCGACTAAAACAGCTTAACTGATGTTGGTAGTGAAGGAATTGGATGCATCAGAAGATGGAACTATAGCTATAACCTCAGATGATAAATAAATGACTCATAGTTGGTTGCTTTGTGCCATGTTTTACATCTACAGCTCTAAAATGCAACAGCTTTACTGTCACACTATGTTGCACAAGAAAATGTGTAAGCAAACAAGCTTTGGAGGAATCAATATCAGGAAACTTCCCACTAAGACTATCAGCCTGTCAGTCTAATATTTGTCTAGCACCAGTTCATAACAGCTGTTATATCAGGACACTTTCCATGAAGACATTTTACAGAAAGAGCAGATCTAGACTGGACTCTTAAATAAAATAATCATTGTGCATCCATCCACTTTATTTATACAGCTTCAAATAGCATTTAGACATGCAGAACACTTTACCAAAACCTTACTGTGTTGAAATCAGAGCTGTTGGCTCAGGGCAAATGGAACTGTCAACACATTAAACACATACACAGTTCATCTAAATGAGACACACTAGGATTCAACAAGTGTTTACATTTGCTCTTCAGAAACCAGCTCAGCTGTTTGTGCTGTTATCAAGTGCATGTTTGATTTCTTGTATGACAGTACAGTGACCCTTAGACATCAAGAAAACTGGACTCATTAAAAGGTATTCATAAATATTTGATCTCAACGATTGAGTTGGATAATCAGAGCTTTAGAACAAAACAGGCTTTTACATATATTGAATATTTTGGACATTTTCAGGCCGTACATGACCGGGTTTAGGATCGGCTGACATGTAATAAGGTATGAGGAGAAAATTATAGGCAGCAGAGTTTGTGCACTGCTCACATTAAACCTGCTCTGAATAACCACAAAGCAAATTCCAAAAGCAAAGTTGAGCAGAGAGGCCAGGTGAGGTGTGCAAGTACTGACAGCTTTCTGTCTGGTCTGTTTGGAACCAGAGAAACACACTTTAAGAATCCTCATGTAAGTATAAAAGATCCAAATCAGAGGAACAAATACTGTGATTACAAGCTTAACTATGCCGTAAATGTTATTTACTGTGGTGTCAGAGCAGGCCAGTTTAACTATGGAGTAGTTATTACAGTAAACATTGTCAATAATGTTCCCACACAGCTGCAGAGTAGAACTCAAAGACACTGTGAAAACAACATTAAGAAAAGATGTTAACCATGACACTGCAATAAGCACAGCAACCTTTTTAAATGTCATAAGAGAGTTATATTGCAGAGGATAACAGATGGCAAGATATCTGTCATAAGAAATGACGGCTAAAATAAAAAGCTCTACATTTACATATGAGTACACACAGAAGATCTGCAGGAAACACAAAGGAACAGAAACAGTGTGACTGTCAGAGAGAATCTGAACCAAGAGGAGAGGGAAGAACCATGTACTACCAAACAGCTCATTAACAAACAGACTGCATGGAAATATATACATAGGTTCATGTAAGCTCCTGTTCTTACAGATAACAACAATGAGCAACAGGTTGGCACACAGAATTAACATGTAGATAAACATTACAATCATGAAAAACAAGGGTTTTAAAACCCTGGTTTCAGAAAAGCCACCGAGCCTGAAATGAGAAAAATGTGTAAAATTGCTCATGATTGATCACCACCCATTACCTCATTAACCATAAGCAGAGGACCTGCAGCAGGACCAGGTTGTATGGAGACGTTACACAGGCTCATTTATATTGTGAGCTCGCATTTGAAATGTTAGTTCCGATTGCTGGGACCGTCTGTGCCTCCCAGTGTTCACCTTCTTTTGGGTTAACTAAAGCAGCAGAACACTGTTAGCGAGTGCAGATGAGTTTACTGCAGAGCTTGTGTCTTGTTGAGTAAATACCTTCTAAGATAGTCACATGACTGGCCACAGGTCTGGAACAGCTGAGGGATTCAAAGTGATGACAATAACTCAGAAAACTGAAGATTGACCCCAGGACCTTTGTTGAAAATTACTTTTAGGGCCAAAAATGAGTCAGGGATTAGATATCCATCCATCAACCTTTGACCCCTTATTATATTCAGGGTCACAGGGGGGGCCCAGAGAGAACCCACGTATGCACATACCCAGGGAGAACACACTCACTCCACACAGAGAGGCACCTGCCCGTCCAAGGATTCGAACCAGGAGCCTTCTTGCTGTGAGGCAACACCTCTATCAGGATTAGATATCAAACAGTGATAATGGGGTAGATTTTTCCAGATTGATCCGAGTTCTGCGTTATTTGAACGTACCAGTTTATATATACGTTATGACAGAGAAAGAGGTTGGAGTAGGATCCACTAGACCTGCAGACTGGGGCCCCCACAAGGTGTTCCCCAGCTCACCCTCAATGCATCTTTAGGGTGAACAGGTCTGAAGGATTGCCTTCTTTGCCACTTGATCCATCTCACCACTAGGTGGTGATCAATTAACAGCTCTGCTCCTGGCACTCAGATTCAGATTTGTTGTCATAGAAACAGAGTCCTCATCACCAATGTTTTAAGTATGATTAATCTAAACATTGATTAACCAAAACAATGCCCCCCCCCCCCCCCCCCCCCCCCCCCCCCCTGATCAGTTGTATATCTTTGTGTTCTTTCTTAAATGTTAAATCAACTCTCCATAAAAGGCTTCTTTTGAACATCAATAATAAAAACAGTATGAGAGGTCCCTTGCATATTAATTTCAGTAAGTTGCTTTGGGTGTCCACTTTCCTGAAAACTTTAAAAGAACCAGAAACAAAAATGTATCTCATGAAGGAGGGACTCGTGTTATATCAATCAATCAATCAATCTTTATTTGTATAGCGCCAAATCACAACAAACATTATCTCAAGTCTCTTTTACAAACATAGGAGGTCTAGACCACTCTATGTCAAATTATGAACAGAGACCCAACTTCAAGACAGGGTAAGACTCAGTCTGACCCCACCTTAATCCACCATGAGTATTGCACATCGCAGTATTTAGCTAGTTACAGTGGTGAGGAAAAACTTCCTTTAACAGGCAGAAACCTCAGGCAGACCCAGACTCATGTTAGACAGCCATCATACCTCGACCGAGTTGGGTCTGGAAAGACAGATAGAGGGGAGTAAGAGAGAGGTGATAGTGATGAGACGAGTAGTAGAAGCTGTTGCCGCTGGAGTCCAGCACGTCCATTTCAGCTGGAGTCCAGATGGTCCGCAGCAGGAGGACGTCTACGGCAGCTCAGAGGAATCCACAAGACAATGGAGCTCAGGGACTCCAGAAAGGTCTATGGTTAGTAACTTTAATGGGACAGGCAGAGTTAAAGTAAGTGATGAAGGGGTTGGGGGGAAGGGGGTGAGCTAGGATCCCAGTCTGTCAGTGTACCAGTTCCCCCCCGGCAGTCTAGGCCTATAGCAGCATGACAAAAGCTGGTCCAAGCCTGATCCAGCTCTAACTCTAAGCTTTGTCAAAAAGGAAAGTTTTAAGCCTACTCTTAAAAGTGGAGAGGGTGTCTGCCTCCCGGACCCTGACTGGTAGATGATTCCAAAGGAGAGGGGCCTGATAACTGAAGGTTCTACCTCCCATACTACTTTTAGAGATTTTAGGTACAACTAGCAAGCCTGCATGTTGGGAGCGTAGAGTTCTAGAGGGGTAATAGGGCACTATGAGCTCTTTAAGATACGAGGGTGCCTGATTTTTAAGGGCTTTGTAGGTTAAAAGAAGGATTTTAAATTCTATTCTACATTTTATTGGGAGCCAGTGTAGAGAAGCTAACACTGGAGAAATGTGCTCCCTCTTCCTAATTCTAGTCAATACTCGAGCTGCAGCGTTTTGAACTAGCTGAAGAGTATTTAGAGACTTATTGGGGCAGCCTGATAAGAGGGAGTTACAGTAATCTAACCTGGAGGTAACAAATGCATGGACTAGTTTTTCTGCGTCGCTCTGAGATAGGAAGTGTCTAATTTTAGAAATATTGCGCAAGTGAAAGTAGGCTGACCTTGAGATTTGCTGAATTTGGGAATTGAAGGATAAATCTTGATCAAATAGGACTCCTAGATTCCTAGCCGAGGTGCTGGATGCCAGACTAATGCCGTCTAAGGTACTTTTATTATTCGAAAAAGTCTCTCTGAGGTGTTTGGGGCCGATAACAATCACTTCAGTTTTTTCTGAGTTTAGCAGTAAGAAATTTCTGGTCATCCAGGTCTTTATGTCTTTTAGACAGGCTACTAATTTAGATAACTGATTGGTTTCTTCTGGCTTCACTGATAGATGGTTTAATTACAGCTACTTTAAATGATTGAGGTACATAGCCGGTCAGTAAAGACATATTAATCATACTTAGTAAGGAACTGCTAACTAGTGGAATTACCTCTTTTAGCAGCTTAGTTGGGATTGGGTCTAAAAGACAGGTCGATGGTTTAGCTGAAGAAACTGTTGAAACCAGTTCAGGAAGGTCAATGGGTGAAAAACAGTCTAGGTATACATCTGGCTTTAACGCCGTTTCAATGATCCCGCTGTTGGTAAAGGGTCCTACACTAGTTAAAGGTAAGAGGTTACTAATTTGATCTCTAATCTTTATATATCTCACAGTGTCATTCACTTTGCAGTTTCTCACCTTCATATCACTTTGATAACAAGTGAAGATGGTAAGTTTGAAATGTGTTGAATGAAATGACCTCTCTGTGGTGTCTTTTCTGAAAGTACATGGAACATGTGTGTTGATGCTTGAGCTGATATTAAGCTGAAACCTGGACACTGGACACTTTTTGCACCAAATGTAATATTTGAGTTTGGTTAAATTCTTCCTGTACACAGTTTTTCAGTGTTGAGAACTGAAACAATGATTGTAAGTAACTCTACTAAGGTTTCATTTTTCACACTTGCAGCTTACTCAGACACTGGGCTGTTAAAGTATATACATTTTATCATTATGATGTGCATCTATGTTTTGATGATTTCTGCAAATCTTTTGCTTGTTGTGGTAATCTTTATGAACAGAAGCTTACATAAACCTATGTACATATTCCTCTGCAGTCTGTTTGTGAATGAGCTGTTTGGTAGTACAGGGTTGTTTCCATTTCTCCTGGTTCAGATTCTCTCTGACATTCACACTGTTTCTGCTCCTTTTGGTTTCCTACAGATTTTCTGTTCTTACTCATACGTAACTGTTGAATTTACGAACTAAGCAGTAATATCCTATGACAGATATGTTGCTATATGTTATCCCCTTACAATATAATGTAAATATGACCTCTTTCAAGGTTACCATGCTCATTGCAGTGGTATGGTTACCTCCTTTTTTAGGGGTGTTTGTTACGACTGCTTTGACTGCCTCTTTACAGCTGTGTGGAAACATCATAAATAAAGTCTACTGTAACCACTACTCCATAATTAAACTGAGTTGCTATAACACCAAAACATACAATTGTTATGAACTAATTGCTGCTACTTCAATAATTTGTGTTTCACTGTCCGTGACATTTTACACTTACATGAAGATTCTTCAAGTCTGTTATTCGGGTTCCCGACCCGACAGAAAGCTGTCAGTACCTGCACACCTCACCTGGCCTCTCTGCTCGACTATTATTTTGGGGCTTTTTTTTCTATTACTAGAAAACAGATTTAATATGAACAGTGTACAGTACATGTTGCAAATATTACTATCATTGTGTTTTCTTGTTTGCTCGTCTATGGAGAATGTGTGCCAGTTGTTCATACCGGCTGCTCCACTTGTTTGATGTGCCAAACAGTCCTGCATTATGTTTCCATGCTGAACTACCCACTAACAGTTACCACCAGCACTCAGCAGATTGTAAATATTTCACACTCCAAGTGTGAACACTTTCCATGAAGACATTTTACAGAAAGAGCAGATCTAGACCGGACTATTAAATCAAATAATCATTGTGCATCAATTCACTTTATTTATACAGCTTCAAATAGCATTTAGACATGCAGAACACTTTACCAAAACCTTACTGTGTTGAAATCCGAGCTGTTGGCTCAGGGCAAATGGAACTGTCAACACATTAAACACATACACAGTTCATCTAAATGAGACACACTAGGATTCAACAAGTGTTTACATTTGCTCTTCAAAAACCAGCTCAGCTGTTTGTGCTGTTATCAAGTGCATGTTTGATTTCTTGTATGACAGTACAGTGACCCTTAGACATCAAGAAAACTGGACTCATTAAAAGGTATTCATAAATATTTGATCTCAACGATTGAGTTGGATAATCAGAGCTTTAGAACAAAACAGGCTTTTACATATATTGAATATTTTGGACATTTTCAGGCCGTACATGACCGGGTTTAGGATCGGCTGACATGTAATAAGGTATAATGACAAAAATATAGACAGCAGACTTGGTACTCCGCTCATATTCAGCCTGCTCTGAATAACCTCGAAGCAAATTCCAAAAGCAAAGTTGAGCAGAGAGGCCAGGTGAGGTGTGCAGGTACTGACAGCTTTCTGTCTGGTCTGTTTGGAACCAGAGAAACACACTTTAAGAATCCTCATGTAAGTATATAAGATCAAAATCAGAGGAGCAATAACTGTCCATGCAGTAATAAAGAGCCCGTAAATGTTATTTATTGTGGTGTCAGAGCAGGCCAGTTTAACTATGGAGTAGTTATTACAGTAAACATTGTCAATAATGTTCCCACACAGCTGCAGAGTAGAACTCAAGGACACTGTGCAAACAACAGAAAGACAAGCAGCTAACCATGACACTGCAATAAGCATGGCAACCTTTTTAAATGTCATAAGAGAGTTATATTGCAGAGGATAACAGATGGCAAGATACCTGTCATAAGAAATGACGGCTAAAATATAAAACTCTATACCCAAATATGAGTACACACAGAAGATCTGCAGGAAACACAAAGGAACAGAAACAGTGTGACTGTCAGAGATAATCTGAACCAAGAGGAGAGGGAAGAACCCCATACTACCAAACAGCTCATTAACAAACAGACTGCATGGAAATATATACATAGGTTCATGTAAGCTCCTGTTCTTACAGATAACAACAATGAGCAACAGGTTGGCACACAGAATTAACGTGTAGATAAACATTACAATCATGAAAAACAAGGGTTTTAAAACCCTGGTTTCAGAAAAGCCACCGAGCCTGAAATGAGAAAAATGTGTAAAATTGATCATGATTGATCACGACCCATTACCTCATTAACCATAAGCAGAGGACCTGCAGCAGGACCAGTCTGTATGGAGACGTTACACTGACTCAAGATACTTACAGAGCTGGCTCACTTTAATATTGTAAACCCTGTACCTTTAACTCCAATGGCATGGAGCTGTGCCCGTGCTTCCCCATGTTCACCTGTTTTCAGCTTCAGTAGAGCAGCTGCACATTAAGTGCAGGTGAGTTTACTTTGGATCACCTGGTTTGGTTGTGATTAAATACCTTCTCAGACAGTCACATGACTGGCCACAGGTCTGGAACAGCTGAGGGATTCAAAGTGATGACAATAACTCAGAAAACTGAAGATTGACCCCAGGACCTTTGTGGAAAAATACTTTAAGGGCCAAATATGATCAAGTAATCTAAAGATAGTGAAGCAGACATCTGAGGGAGTCTGGAAATATTTTATATTATACTCTTTTTCTTTTTGTGTGTGTTGATTTCAACCTCAGCCTGCTGAGTTAACAGGGCAGTGGAGATTTATCTTTGCTCTTTTTGAACAGAAGAAAACCCAAAGGAAGAAATAATCCCAGGGATGTGTGTGAAATGAAGTTTACAGCTAATTCTAATAGTTTTTTATGTAAGTAAGTAAGGCTGTGAGTAGGACTGTCCCGATCTCAGAATTTCACCTGTGGAATATCTTGGGCAAAAAATGTGCCATATCAAATATGCGATCAAGTTTGCACGTGTTTTTATACACGCAAACCTTTAGTAGATCCGGCCCTAAGTTGGGCGGCTTCGGTGAAAGTTTGAGTGGATTTTGATCCAAATTGATGTGGCCATTGTCACATCTTCCATTTGTTTGTTTTTGAATTTTTGTTCTGTGAGCTTCATTTGTAAGCCTCAAAGGTTCCTGTCTGATCACAGGTTAAGTGTTACATTACCTCTTCTGGGTTGTTGTGTTTACCTACATTACTGTCTAACTCCAAACATCAGAACTCATCTTTCACTTAGTGTTTACGCACTTTATGTGTGTGTTTGTGTGTGTGCGTGCGTGCGTGCGTGCGTGCGTGCGTGCGTGCGTGCGTGCGTGCGTGCGTGCGTGCGTGTGTGTTGGTCTGAGGTGTGTGTGTGCTGGTCTGAGGTGTGTGCGTGCATGCATGCGTGCGTGCGTGCGTGCGTGCGTGCGTGCGTGCGTGCGTGCTTGCGTGCGTGCTTGCGTGCGTGTGTGTTGGTCTGAGGTGTGTGTGTGCTGGTCTGAGGTGTGTGTGCTGGTCTGAGGTGTGTGTGCTGGTCTGAGGTATGTGTGCTGGTCTGAGGTGTGTGTGCTGGTCTGAGGTGTGTGTGCTGGTCTGAGGTGTGTGTGCTGGTCTGAGGTGTTTGTGCTGGTCTGAGGTGTGTGTTTTGGTCTGAGGTGTGTGTGCTGGTCTGAGGTGGGTGTGCTGGTCTGTGGGGAGGTCATTACAGTGTCTCTGAGGACCAGTGGATCCAGGGCTGAGGTCTGCATGCTGATTGGTCTCACTGGTTAACAACTCTGACAGTAATTTGCTTCAGGGGGAATTGGTGGAAACTGTGGCTGAAGTGAGGACACCTCAGGGACACACATGTTGACAGACTGGATTGACCTTTGACCCGGTAGAGTGACCTCACCTTGCCCAACAACAGCGACCTTTCTGGGTTTTCGTTAGTGTGTGAAATGTTTTTATTTCTGAGAATGACTTCAGAAGACTGCTTGGAGCCTGATTCTTGGTTTAGTTTGCTTTTTAAATTATGATCCTGTTAGTTTACTGTTTAAAGATATTGGATCATGAAACATGACTCATCGGTTCAGGATGAGTTCAAATTAAAGCACAACACATGTTGAGCACTTTGGATATTCCAGTCTATATGTAACATAGAACCTGCGAGCTGCTCCTCCCTGCCTGTAGCAATATGGGACAGCAGATTAACAGAAGTTGAAGGACCACTGGAACCTCTTTATTTACTCCTCAGACACCTTTGAAACTAGAAAGACCAATGAAAGCTCTGCACAGTTGCTGCATGTTTGGTCACTGAGCAGAAGGGAAAAATGCAGATGTAGAGAAAGAAACATTTTTTTGTATTCAGTTGCTGTCTGGGGACAGAGCGTGCATCCCAGGCTCTTTCACCTTCTGCACCTACTGCGGAGGGACAGTCCCATCCACTCTGCCATCGTCGGCTCCCAGGGGATTTGTGAGACGTTGTTGTGGGTAGATGGATTGCTCGGGACAGCTAACCGTCAAGGTTGGGGCTACATAGTGTCCAAGTATGTGGGCATGTTTGGACAGTCGTCTGGAATTATGGGACAAGCAACTCGTGAAATGAGAGAACTTTGAACCTGGTTCTGTGGTGGGGATTTACAGTCCTGAATGGAAAAAGATTCTCCCCCAAAGTTGACAAGTCACAGGAGTGGGCCCTGTACAGTCCTAGAGAGACTGTCAGATGTGATGTATCAGGTTAAGCTTGTGAAACAGAACCAGCTGGCGATACTCCAACGTGACTGTCTTTGGAATTATGGGACAGGTAACTTGTGAAATGTATCTGTAAATCCCTGCACAGTTATCAAGATGTTATGTTACACTATGTGTTCTGTTGATGTTGTGTCAGGCACACAGTCAGCACATGCCGTTATTTAGTGGAGGAAGGTTGAACCATGAGTGACAGTTATACTGTTGTGTCTTAAACAGATAAAAGTAGGATTTCATATTCCTCAGCTGAAAGACGACAGTGCTGCGAGTTCTCAACATGGTTTCTTTATTGAACTCTGACTCTGACGGGCAAATCAACGTGGCTCAGCAGAGCTCTCACAATACAGCGTCGCCCTCTAGCGGCGTTGACATGAAACAACATGGTGATTCCACACAGCACCTAAATGAGCACACACAACTTCTGCTTACTGTGCTTATCCTTTTTAAACACCACATATACGTCTATGTAGAATGTGTGCCAGTTGTTTATACCGGCTGCTCCATCTGTTCGATGAAGAGCCTGTGGATGAGCCAGAGTCCTGTTTTAGGTTTCTGTGCTGAACTACCCACTAACAGTTACAATAGTGCTGGGCCTGATCTACTAAGATCCCAAATAACGAGCGCTAATTTGTGTGTGCAAATAATAATTTTGCACGTGATATTTCTGGGCGTGTTGCGGGTGATCCACTATGACTGCATGCGCAAATGATAACAAGTGCAAAAGTGGTGTGGACCGCCCTATTTTACGAGGATTTTGCGTGTGCTATCGGCTGTCACCATGGAGAGTTTGAGAGAGCAGAGTGGTCTTAAGCGATAAATGAAGTTTGAAGTCATGGAGTTGGAGATCTTTGTGGAGGAGGGAAATAAACACATCGGTGAACTCCAGCAGAGACATCTCAGCGTTAGAAACACGATTTGGGAGGCCATTTGTGAAAAGGTGAATGCTGTGAGGAAAAAACAGAAGATCTGCTGATGAAATAAACGCATCTACTCTACTCCAAAACCCAATCAGTGTTTTGATGGAGTTTAGAGAGCGATTTGATGAGGCTTAGTCTGCCACTCTTGCTCTAGAAAAGTTAGGCGTCACTTGGATGAAGACAGTCGCCTCACTGTCCCAGGGAGCAACTTTCGGGTGAACGTTTTTAATGCCTGATATCATCATCCAGCAACTGTCCCAAAGATTCACCAGCTTAAATGGAACTGGGAACATGTGTGAGGTAATTCACCCCAACACACTGCTGCAAGCACGAGATGAGGAATTACACAGAGCTGCCTGGCGCAGCTCAGTGAGCGCTCATTCTCCAAGTTAAAACTAACTAAAAACCCCTTGATGAGCACGATGGGACAGAATAGACAGAGTGGACATGTCATGTTATCTATTGAGAATGACAGATCAAAGAAAATGGACATACAGTGCATCGTGGACATGTCCGCGGAGCTTAAGGCTCGTCCAAACAGTGGTGAGTAGGCCGAGTACTTCATATTGATTTTGTGTTTGCATGTGAACATGTGGGCCACTGTGCCAATTTGACTAAACTGTATAGCTGTTGATACAGTGACCTACTGTGCTCTCATTAGTTGGAACAGTTACAGTGGGTGTCAGAATGATGCGGTCGCTATCCGTGGTACTGAACTCCTTTGAATTTGATTTGTTTTATTATTATTATTATTATTATTATTATTATTATTGTTATTTTGTTCTCTTGGTTTGATTGACTAAAAACTGTAGTAATGCTTGTAAGCCCCACTGTTGCGGGCATGTTGTAAAGTTATGATGAGCTTTACAGTAACCGCAGCCATGTGTGCGTAACGCTGTGCCAGTTTGCACCTGCCTTTCAAACGTGCTAAATATAGACACAAAAACACCGCCCGCTATCTGCTTCAGGTTTGATAAATCACATTACGTGTGCTAAATGATTACATTGCATCTCCTCCCAGTATTTTGCTCGTTCTGATAATCTGCATGTAATCTTCATATGCATGAAGGCAAACACGCTAAATGGATAGCTAAATGCAAACCTTTAGTAGATCGGGCCCTTAATGTACAGATAGGTTTTTTTAAAGTCATGCGGCAGTGGAACTATTGTTTAGAACACTGAAACCTCCTCATCTCTCAAAGTTGACAGATTAATTTTTTTCAGTCTACAGTTTAAAGTTTCACCGCCCACCACACTGCCTCCCCCTGCCTCCCCTTGCTTCAACACTCTGCCACTGTCTCAGTTCTTCCCTGTATCCCCGACGAAACGGTTCACCATCAACGCAGGTGTTAAAAATTCAACCAGTATTCTTGACCCCATTACCCTCATTCTCAAGAAACCTTGACTCAGCCCTGATAGTATGTGTAATTTCCAGCCCATCTCCAACCTCCCATTTCAATCCAAAATCCTGGAACATGCTGTTGCCTCTCAAGTCAAGTCACACCTCACCAATAACACCCTATAACACCAATAACACCAGTTCAAACTGGTTTCTGTTCCCAACACAGCATAGAAACAGCGCTCCTCAATATCACCAATGATCTCCTCTCCTCGGACTCTGGCACCCTCAACACCCTCATCCTCCTCGATCTCTCTGCAGCCTTCCACACCATACACCACACTATTCTTCTCTCCCACCTAGAAGACACACTCAACCCTGACACTGCTCTCTCTGGGTTAAAATCCAACCTCACGACCTACAACAACTCATTCACATTAACAACTGCTCCTCGTCCAGAGCACCTCTGTCTCAAGGCTTCCCCTAAGGCCTGGTCCCTTCCTGTCCATCAAATGCTTGCTCCCCCTGGGCAACATCATCCGTCAGCATGGTCTCTGTTGTCATTATTCCACGACGACATCCAGCTTCATTACCACTAATTCCATCACCACAGAAACCCACTCCACGCTAACCAAGTGCCTCATCAAAATAAAGAACAACTATTTTTAAACTATGACAAGTCTGACCTTATTAGCCCAAGTCCCTCACATATTCCACCCCACGCCTTCATCACATCCTGCCTTGATTACTGCCCTAGCATCCTCTACATCACATCATCCAAAGTCCTCTGTAAACTTCAATACATCCAGAACTCTGCTGCAGGCCTCCTCACCCGCATGTGACCACATCACCCCTGTCCTGCAACACCTCCATTGGCTCCCTGCACCTTACTGCTTCCACTGTAAAATCCTGCTCCTTACCAACAAGACCCCCCACCACCAGGCCCCTTCCTACCTCACTGACCTCCTCCACCATCACACTCCCTCCCTCAATCTCTGCTCTTCAGACACCAACCTCCTTCCTCCACCTCTCTTACCCAAGCACTGAACCTGGAGGAACAGAGCCTTCTCTGAATTCACCCCCTCACTCTCCACACATATTCAGATATGCACTGGGGCGCTGGTGGCCTAGTAGTCTAAGCGCCCCACATATTGAGGCTGTAGTCCTCATTGCAGAGTTCCCCTGTTTGACTCCCGACCGGCCGACCATTTACTGCATGTGTTCCCCCGCTCTCTACTCCCCACATTTCCTGTCTCTCTTCAGCTTCCTGTCAATAAAGGCGAAAAAGAACACCACTGTCCCTTCCACATTCAACTCACTGCTCATAACTCACTATTAATAACTCACTGTTAATAACTAACTGTTCATAACTCACTGTTCATAACTCACTGTTCATAACTCACTGTTCATAACTCACTGTTAATAACTCACTGTTAATAACTCACTGTTCAACACTCACTGTTCATAACTAACTGTTCATAACCCACTGTTCATAACTCACTGTTCATAACTCACTGTTAATAACTAACTGTTAATAACTCACTGTTCAGAACTCACTGTTCATAACTAACTGTTCATAACCCACTGTTCATAACTCACTGTTCATAACTCACTGTTCATAACTCACTGTTCATAACTCACTGTTCATAACTCACTGTTAATAACTAACTGTTAATAACTCACTGTTCATAACTCACTGTTCATGACTCATTGTATATAACTCACTGTTCATAACTCACTGTTCACAGCTCACTGTTCATAACTCACTGTTCACAAATCACTGTTCATAACTCACTGTTCATAACTCACTGTTCATGACTCACTGTTCATAACTCACTGTGCATAACTCACTGTTCATAACTCACTGTGCATAACTAACTGTTCATAACTCACTGTTCACAACTCACTGTTAATGACTATCTGTTCATGACTCACTGTTAATAACTCACTGTGCATAACTCACTGTTCACCACTCACTGTTCATGACTATCTGTTCATGACTCACTGTTAATAACTCACTGTGCATAACTCACTGTGCATAACTCAATGTTAATAACTCACTGTTCACAACTCACTGTTCATAACTCACTGTTCATAACTCACTGTTCATAACTCAATGTGCATAACTCACTGTTCATAACTCACTGTTAATAACTAACTGTTAATAACTCACTGCTCATAACTCACTGTTCATGACTCATTGTATATAACTCACTGTTCATAACTCACTGTTCACAGCTCACTGTTCATAACTCACTGTTCACAAATCACTGTTCATAACTCACTGTTCATAACTCACTGTTCATGACTCACTGTTCATAACTCACTGTTAATTACTTACTGTTCATAACTCACTGTTAATTACTCGCTGTTCATAACTCACTGTTCATAACTCACTGTTCATAACTCACTGTGCATAACTCACTGTTCATAACTCACTGTGCATAACTAACTGTTCATAACTCACTGTTCACAACTCACTGTTAATGACTATCTGTTCATGACTCACTGTTAATAACTCACTGTGCATAACTCACTGTTCACCACTCACTGTTCATGACTATCTGTTCATGACTCACTGTTAATAACTCACTGTGCATAACTCACTGTGCATAACTCAATGTTAATAACTCACTGTTCACAACTCACTGTTCATAACTCACTGTTCATAACTCACTGTGCATAACTCAATGTTAATAACTCACTGTTCACAACTCACTGTTCATAACTCACTGTTCATAACTCACTGTTCATAACTCAATGTGCATAACTCACTGTTCATAACTCACTGTTAATAACTAACTGTTAATAACTCACTGCTCATAACTCACTGTTCATGACTCATTGTGTGTAACTCACTGTTCATAACTCACTGTTCACAGCTCACTGTTCATAACTCACTGTTCACAAATCACTGTTCATAACTCACTGTTCATGACTCACTGTTCATAACTCACTGTGTATAACTCACTGTTCATGACTCATTGTTCATAACTCACTGTTCACAACTCACTGTTCATAACTCACTGTTCATGACTCACTGTGTATAACTCACTGTTCACAACTCACTGTTCACAACTCACTGTTCATGACTATCTGTTCATGACTCACTGTTCATAACTCACTGTTAATAACTAACTGTTAATAACTCACTGTTCATAACTCACTGTTCATGACTCATTGTGTATAACTCACTGTTCACAGCTCACTGTTCACAGCTCACTGTTCATAACTCACTGTTCACAAATCACTGTTCATAACTCACTGTTCATGACTCACTGTTCATAACTCACTGTTCATAACTCACTGTTCACAAATCACTGTTCATAACTCACTGTTCATGACTCACTGTTCATAACTCACTGTGTATAACTCACTGTTCATGACTCATTGTGTATAACTCACTGTTCACAACTGACTGTTCATAACTCACTGTTCATAACTCACTGTTCATGACTCACTGTGTATAACTCACTGTTCACAACTCACTGTTCACAACTCACTGTTCACAACTCACTGTTCACAACTCACTGTTCATGACTCACTGTTCATAACTCACTGTTAATTACTCACTGTTCATAACTCACTGTTAATTACTCGCTGTTCATAACTCACTGTTCAAAACTCACTGTGCATAACTCTCTGTTCATAACTCACTGTTCACAACTCACTGTTAATGACTATCTGTTCATGTATCACTGTTAATAACTCACTGTGCATAACTCACTGTTCACAACTCACTGTTCATGACTATCTGTTCATGACTCACTGTTAATAACTCACTGTGCATAACTCAATGTTAATAACTCACTGTTCACAACTCACTGTTCATAACTCACTGTTCATAACTCACTGTTCATAACTCAATGTGCATAACTCTCTGTTCATAAGTCATTGTTCACAACTCACTGTTCATAACTTACTGTGCATAACTCACTGTTCATAACTCACTGTTCATAACTCACTGTTCATAACTCACTGTTCATAACTCACTGTTCATAACTCACTGTTCATTACTCACTGTTCATAACTCACTGTTCATAACTTACTGTTCATAACTCACTGTTCATAACTCACTGTTCATAACTCACTGTTCATAACTCACTGTTCATAACTCACTGTTCATAACTCACTGTTCATTACTCACTGTTCATAACTCACTGTTCATAACTCACTGTTCATAACTCACTGTTCATAACTCACTGTTCATGTGTGATTGTGCTGTTATTTTTTGTTTGATTTGTGTGTGTTTTTTTTTTTTCCTTTGTATTTTGATATTTATTTTAACTATTGTTCGGTGTCTTTGAGTTATTGAAAAATGGTTTGTAAAATAAATGTGTAACTATTATTTTTTTTTACAGTTGGAGCTATCAACACCTATAAACATTGAGGTGCAGTTACCACCAGCTCTCAGCAGATAGTAAATATTTCCCAATCTAAGTGAGCATGGCTGTTAGCACCAGTGTTCATAAATTAGGTGTGTTTTGCAATAAGCCTTGCTTGCATAGAAAAGGGTCTGTTTTGCTCCAAATAAATGCACAGTGGATCGTTTTAATGTATGCAAACAGCTCTGGCGTACAGAGACACTATACACTCAGCAGAGCAGTTTATTGAGCATTGAACCCTTTGTGGGTGCTTTGTGAATTAGACATATACAGCTGAGTACTTTTAGTCTGTTTGCACAGATTTAGCAGCTGCAAAAAATGCACAATCTCCTAATGAATCAGGACCTGAGAGTTAATTCAGAGCCTTGTAGTGCTATTTGACGATGGAAAGGCAGTCTGTAGTTTGCTGGAGAATTTTCTCAGCATGAAAAAGTAAGACATCTCTCTGTGGAGCAAGCAGTGATCTGGCTCTGACTAAAACAGCTTAACTGATGTTGGTAGTGAAGGAATTGGATGCATCAGAGGATGGAACTATTGCTATAACCTCAGATGATAAATAAATGACCCATAGTTGGTTGCTTTGTGCCATGTTTTACATCTACAGCTCTAAAATGCAACAGCTTTACTGTCACACTATGTTGCACAAGAAAATGTGTAAGCAAACAAGCTTTGGAGGAATCAATATCAGGAAACTTCCCACTAAGACAATCAGCCTGTCAGTCTAATATTTGTCTAGCACCAGTTCATAAGAACTGTTATATCAGGACACTTTCCATGAAGACATTTTACAGAAAGAGCAGATCTAGACTGGACTCTTAAATAAAATAATCATTGTGCATCAATCCACTTTATTTATACAGCTTCAAATAGCATTTAGACATGCAGAACACTTTACCAAAACCTTACTGTGTTGAAATCCGAGCTGTTGGCTCAGGGCAAATGGAACTGTCAACACATTAAACACATACACAGTTCATCTAAATGAGACACACTAGGATTCAACAAGTGTTTACAATTGGTCTTCAGAAACCAGCTCAGCTGTTTGTGCTGTTATCAAGTGCATGTTTGATTTCTTGTATGACAGTACAGTGACCCTTAGACATCAAGAAAACTGGACTCATTAAAAGGTATTCATAAATATTTGATCTCAACGATTGAGTTGGATAATCAGAGCTTTAGAACAAAACAGGCTTATACATATATTGAATATTTTGGACATTTTCAGGCCGTACATGACTGGGTTTAGGATCGGCTGACATGTAATAAGGTATGAGGAGAAAATTATAGGCAGCAGAGTTTGTGCACCGCTCACATTAAACCTGCTCTGAATAACCACAAAGCAAATTCCAAAAGCAAAGTTGAGCAGAGAGGCCAGGTGAGGTGTGCAGGTACTGACAGCTTTCTGTCTGGTCTGTTCGGAACCAGAGAAACACACTTTAAGAATCCTCATGTAAGTATAAAAGATCCAAATCAGAGGAACAAATACTGTGATTACGAGCTTAACTATGCCATTAATGTTACTTATTATGGTGTCAGAGCAGGCCAGTTTAACTATGGAGTAGTTATTACAGTAAACATTGTCAATAATGTTCCCACACAGCTGCAGGGTAGAACTCAAGGACACTGTGAAAGCAACAGAAAGACAAGCTGTTAACCATGACACTGCAATAAACACAGCAACCTTTTTAAATGTCATAAGAGAGTTATATTGCAGAGGATAACAGATGGCAAGATATCTGTCATAAGAAATGACGGCTAAAATATAAAACTCTACACTAACGTATGAGTACACACAGAAGCTCTGCAGGAAACACAAAGGAACAGAAACAGTGTGACTGTCAGAGAGAATCTGAACCAAGAGGAGAGGGAAGAACCCTGTACTACCAAACAGCTCATTAACAAACAAACTGCATGGAAATATATACATAGGTTCATGTAAGCTCCTGTTCTTACAGATAACAACAATGAGCAACAGGTTGGCACACAGAATTAACGTGTAGATAAACATTACAATCATGAAAAACAAGTGTTTTAAAACCCTGGTTTCAGAAAAGCCACCGAGCCTGAAATGAGAAAAATGTGTAAAATTGATCATGATTGATCACCACCCATTACCTCATTAACCATAAGCAGAGGACCTGCAGCAGGACCAGGCTGTATGGAGACGTTACACAGACTCAAGATACTTACAGAGCTGGCTCACTTTAATATTGTAAACCCTGTACCTTTAACTCCAATGGCATGGAGCTGTGCCCGTGCTTCCCCATGTTCACCTGTTTTCAGCTTCAGTAGAGCAGCTGCACATTAAGTGCAGGTGAGTTTACTTTGGATCACCTGGTTTGGTTTTGATTGAATACCTCCTAAGATAGTCACATGACTGGCCACAGGTCTGGAACAGCTGAGGGATTCAAAGTGATGACAATAACTCAGAAAACTGAAGATTGACCCCAGGACCTTTGTGGAAAAATACATTTAGGGCCAAATATGATCAAGTAATCTAAAGATAGTGAAGCAGACATCTGAGGGAGTCTGGAAATATTTTATATTATACTCTTTTTCTTTTCGTGTGTGTTGAGCTCAACCTCAGCCTGCTGAGTTTACAGGGCAGGGGAGATTTATCTTTGCTCTTGTTGAACAGAAGAAAACCCAAAGGAAGAAATAATCCCAGGAATGTTTGTGAAACCCAAAGTGATGACAATAACTCAGAAAACTGAAGATTGACCCCAGGACCTTTGTGGAAAAATACATTTAGGGCCAAATATGATCAAGTAATATTAAGATAGTGAAGCAGACATCTGAGGGAGTCTGGAAATATTTTATATTATACTCTTTTTCTTTTCGTGTGTGTTGACCCCAGGACCTTTGTGGAAAAATACTTCTAGGGCCAAAAATTAGTCAGGGATTAGATATCCATCCATCAACCTTTGACCCCTTATTACATTCAGGGTCGCAGGGGGGGCCCGGACAGAACCCACGTATGCACGTACCCAGGGAGAACATGCTAACTCAACACAGAGAGGCACCTGCCCGTCCAGGGATTCGAACCAGGAGCCTTCTTGCAGTGAGGAAACACCTCTATCAGGATTAGATATCAAACAGTGATAATGGGGTAGATTTTTCCAGATTGATGCGAGTTCTGCGTTATCTGAACGTACCAGTTTATATACGCTATGTGTTCTTGGTATCAGAACACGCTAGGCCAAAGACCAACGATGGACTCTGTTTCTATGACAACAAATCTGAGGAGCAGAGCTGTCAATTGATCACCAACTAGTGGTGAGATGGATCAGGTGGCAAAGAAGGCAATCTTTTGGACCTGGTCACCCCAAAGATGCATTGAGGGTGAGCCGGGGGAACACCTTGTGGGGGCCCCAGTCTGCAGGTCTAGTGGCTCCTACTCCAACCTCTTTCTCTGTCACACTCCTCATCACCAATATTTTAAATAAGATTAATCTAAACATTGATTAACCAAAACATTGACACCGGACACTTCTTGTTCAAGTATCTCAGGGTCTTCTTTGTGGGATAAAACATATCGCGAGATTGAAAAATGACATGTTTTTGTTTAATTGAACCTGGATTGTTGTTAAATTATATGTACCTGTCTCAGACTCATGGCCAAACTGAAGACTGTATAGAAGTCTAACAAAGTCCTAACAAAAAAGGAAACAGTCTGTCACATCAGCCTAGGTTCAGCTTCTTGCTCTGGTTACCATTTACTTTCAGAATCCTTTAAGGCTTTACATTGTCAGGGCCCTGCATACCTCAATGTTCAACCCCTCATTGTCCTAAAAGACTGTACTGTATGATAACTTGGTGTTTGTAAACCCTAGTACTAGAATATTATTTATGTTTTGCAATAAGCCTTGCTTGCATAGAAAAGGGTCTGTTTTGCTCCAAATAAATGCACAGTGGATAATTTAAATGTATGCAAACAGCACTGGCGTACAGAGACACTATACACTCAGCAGAGCAGTTTATTGAGTATTGAACCCTTTGTGGGTGCTCTGTGAATTAGACATATACAGCTGAGGTCTTTTAGTCTCATTTTCACAGATTTAGCAGCTGCAAAAGATGCACAATCTCCTAATGAATCAGGACCTGAGAGTTAACTCAGAGCCTTGTAGTGCTATTTGACGATGGAAAGGGAGTCTGTAGTTTGCTGGAGACTTTTCTCAACATGAAAAAGTAAGACATCTCTCTGTGGAGCAAGCAGTGATCTGGCTCTGACTAAAACAGCTTAACTGATGTTGGTAGTGAAGGAATTGGAATGCATCAGAGGATGGAACTATTGCTATAACCTCACAGGATAAATAAATGACTCATAGTTGGTTGCTTTGTGCCATGTTTTACATCTACAGCTCTAAAATGCAACAGCTTTACTGTCACACTATGTTGCACAAGAAAATGTGTAAGCAAACAAGCTTTGGAGGAATCAATATCAGGAAACTTCCCTCTAAGACAATCAGCCTGTCAGTCTAATATTTGTCTAGCACCAGTTCATAACAACTGTTATATCAGGACACTTTCCATGAAGACATTTTACAGAAAGAGCAGTAGACTGGACTCTTAAATAAAATAATCATTGTGCATCCATCCACTTTATTTATACAGCTTCAAATAGCATTTAGACATGCAGAACACTTTACCAAAACCTTACTGTGTTGAAATCAGAGCTGTTGGCTCAGGGCAAATGGAACTGTCAACACATTAAACACATACACAGTTCATCTAAATGAGACACACTAGGATTCAACAAGTGTTCACATTTGCTCTTCAGAAACCAGCTCAGCTGTTTGTGCTGTTATCAAGTGAGTGTTTGATTTCTTGTATGACAGTACAGTGACCCTTAGACATCAAGAAAACTGGACTCATTAAAAGGTATTCATAAATATTCGATCTCAACGATTGAGTTGGATAATCAGAGATTTAGAACAAAACAGGCTTTTACATATATTGAATATTTTGGACATTTTCAGGCCGTACATGACCGGGTTTAGGATCGGCTGACATGTAATAAGGTATGAGGAGAAAATTATAGGCAGCAGAGTTTGTGCACCGCTCACATTAAACCTGCTCTGAATAACCACAAAGCAAATTCCAAAAGCAAAGTTGAGCAGAGAGGCCAGGTGAGGTGTGCAGGTACTGACAGCTTTCTGTCTGGTCTGTTTGGAACCAGAGAAACACACTTTAAGAATCCTTATGTAAGTATAAAAGATCCAAATCAGAGGAACAAATACTGTGATTACAAGCTTAACTATGCCATAAATATTATTTATTGTGGTGTCAGAGCAGGCCAGTTTAACTATGGAGTAGTTATTACAGTAAACATTGTCAATAATGTTCCCACACAGCTGCAGAGTAGAACTCAAGGACACTGTGCAAGCAACATTAAGACAAGCGGCTAACCATGACACTGCAATAAGCACAGCAACCTTTTTAAAAGTCATAAGAGAGTTATATTGCAGAGGATAACAGATGGCAAGATATCTGTCATAAGAAATGACGGCTAAAATATAAAACTCTACAGTTACGTATGAGTACACACAGAAGATCTGCAGGAAACACAAAGGAACAGAAACAGTGTGACTGTCAGAGAGAATCTGAACCAAGAGGAGAGGGAAGAACCCCGTACTACCAAACAGCTCATTAACAAACAGACTGCATGGAAATATATACATAGGTTCATGTAAGCTCCTGTTCTTACAGATAACAACAATGATCAACAGGTTGGCACACAGAATTAACATGTAGATAAACATTACAATCATGAAAAACAAGGGTTTTAAAACCCTGGTTTCAGAAAAGCCACCGAGCCTGAAATGAGAAAAATGTGTAAAATTGATCATGATTGATCACGACCCATTACCTCATTAACCATAAGCAGAGGACCTGCAGCAGGACCAGGCTGTATGGAGACATTACACAGGCTCATTCATATTGTGAGCTCTCATTTCAAATGTTAGTTCCGATTGCTGGGACCGTCTGTGCCTCCCAGTGTTCACCTTCTTTCGGGTTAACTAAAGCAGCAGAACAATGTTAGCGAGTGCAGATGAGTTTACTGCAGAGCTTGTGTCTTGTTGAGTAAATACCTTCTAAGATAGTCACATGACTGGCCACAGGTCTGGAACAGCTGAGGGATTCAAAGTGATGACAATAACTCAGAAAACTGAAGATTGACCCCAGGACCTTTGTGGAAAAATACTTCGAGGGCCAAATATGAGTCAGGGATTAGATATCCATTCATCAACCTTTGACCCCTTATTACATTCAGGGTCACAAGGGGGACGCAGAGAGAACCCACATATTCACATATCGCAGGGTCTTGTTCATGGGATAAAACATATCGCGAGATTGAAAAATGACATGTTTTTGTTTAATTGAACCTGGATTGTTGTTAAATTATATGTACCTGTCTCAGACTCATGGCCAAACTGAAGACTGTACAGAAGTCTAACAAAGTCCTAACAAAAAAGGAAACAGTCTGTCACATCAGCCTAGGCTCAGCTTCTTGCTCTGGTTACCATTTACTTTCAGAATCCTTTAAGGCTTTACATTGTCAGGGCCCTGCATACCTCAATGTTCAACCCCTCATTGTCCTAAAAGACTGTACTTTATGATAACTTGGTGTTTGTAAACCCTAGGACTAGTATATTATTTGTGTTTTGCAATAAACCTTGCTTGTGTGGCAAGATAGGGAGCTGCACTCCCTACCTTTAGGGGTCAGTGTGGCTCATAGTTACTGGGCGCACGCCTATAAAGGCACCTGGTCGGCTTGTCTTCTCCCTCTTCCTCCTCCTCCCTCACGGAGCCGTCAGACGTGAGATACGTCCGGTGTTGTGCCTGTGCGGCACGAAGAGTGGTTTCGGGTTTCCGAGGGTAGGCGTGCTCCCTCGTCTGTTTGATTCATTCACCTGTGCGGGTTGTTTACTCCGGTTTTCGCTCCGTTACAGCAGTGTGGTGTGACGGGGGCTGAGCTGTTCTGCGGGGTCTGGGTGCGCACTGTCCTTATTTCCTTTTGGCAGTCCCCATACCACTGATATTTTCCCTTATTTAGTTTGTTCCTTACTTAGTCTGCTTTCATTTAGTCTGTTTTAATAACTGTTAATAAAGTATTTTTATATTGTGAAATCACGTTCTCGTGTCCTGTGGATAATTCGAACCGCGTGCCCTTCCTGTCTGTGTTTAGTTTATTTAGTTTACATCCTGGGGTGTAAGTCCCCAGGTGGCGTTGCCCTTATTTACACATTACTGCTCGCCTTGCCACATTTGGCGTTGCCGGCAGGATCCACATTTAAAGGACAGAGACGTGATTTCCACCTGTTAAAATTTTTTTGTGTTTGTAGATTGTGTTTTATATGTAAAGTCAGAGTTTGTGCCAGAACCAAGACAGCAGTATCGTTTCAGAAACTAAACTATTCACAAACCATTATCCCCCTTCCTCATTCCCTGCTGGAGGCTTAGGTGTGGTTGTTGTCGGTATGGAGGAGGAAGTGCAGCAGCTCCGGGAGCTCGTGCTGCAGCTGAAGGCAGACAAGGAGCGTCTGCTTCGGGAGCATGCTGTGTCTCATTCGGGCCCTAGTGGGGCAGCTTCGGTGTCTTCCGAGTCAGCTGGTCGTGCTCCGGCTGCTGTGACGGAGCGGCTGGTGGTTATACCTAGAGACCGTAGATGTCCCATGTTTAATGGTAAGACAGGCACTAGTGTGGCTGAGTGGATTGAGGAGGTACAGGCGTGCATACGGGCTCGCCACCTCTCTGTTGCTGACCAAGCCCTCTTTATTGTCGATCATTTGGAGGGAGAGGCGCGGGATGAGATACGGTTTCGACCGGGTGTAGAGAGAGACAACCCAGTCCGCATTTTTTTCCATCTTGTGAGAGTTGTACGGCCATACTCACTCTTATGTCACTCTGCAGCAGGCTTTCTTCGCGAGACAACAACAGGAGGGTGAGACGCTGCAGGAGTTTTCTTTGGCTTTGTTATCGTTAATGCAGAACATCCAGCAGTGCGCACCTGACGGTATGCCAAACGCTGAAGTTTTGCTTCATGACCAGTTTGTAGAGCGTGTCCTTGACAGTTCTCTGCGACGAGAGCTGAAGCAAATGGTTCGGCGTCAGCCCACTGCGACGTTGCTGGAGGTGCGTAGCGAGGCTATTAGATGGAAGAGGGAGGGTCTTCCTGGGGGTTCTCGTGGGCGTAGCTACTCTCTTCCATCTGCTCATGGTCTTCAGTTTAGTGTTCGGAGTAGCTCCATCCCAGCCCCTGTAGCTGCTGCCCAGGGGCCGGGTTTAACTGAACTGATTGATCTAATGAAGCGCCAACAAGAGCAGCTCAATGAGCTTACGCGCACAGTAGCTTCCTTGCAGGCTCCCCGACCCCAAGGTCGGATGTCACACAACAATTCTGCGATTTGTCGCAGGTGTCAGCAGCCTGGACGTTTTGCCCAGGAGTGTGATGGTGAGCGTGCCCCTGTTCGTGCTCGTGCCCACTCTGTCGCGGGGTTAACATCCCACCTTTCTGCTCGGCAGCCGGAAAACTGAAGCCCGCTGAGTTGTCGAGCCACAGCTCAGTAGGGGAATCTCCAGGCTCTGTCGATGGTAAACTGGCTGGTCTAATGTCGTCATGTCCAAACATTGATGTTCTGATGGGTGATGTCTCTGTCATGTTTGGTGGATACTGGGTCCATGGTGTCCACTATAACTGAAAGCTTTTTCCAGGAGCATTTCGCACCTTGGGATCATGATCGCCTGCGGTCCTGTCATTGGCTACAGCTGCGAGCGGCTAATGGCCTAGCCATTCCATATGTTGGTTACTTGGAGCTTGATGTGACCCTCTGTGGGATGGAGATGTCCCGCTGCGGGATCTTGGTCGTAAAAGACCCCCCTGAAGCTGTGGCCTCAGTCTCTGGAGTCTTGGGGATGAACATTATCCGACGTTGCTATCGGAATCTTTTCGGGGCATATGGTCGGTCTCTCTTTGATTCACCCCCTGTGTTGCAGGCCCCTGGCCCCGTCATTGAGGCCCTCCAGAAGTGCCACCAGGCTGCTGCCCAGGTTCAGAAGGACCCTATGGGTTCAGTTCGGGTGCAGGGTAAACGGGCCCTTCGCATCCCTGGTGGAGTAATGAAGATTGTGGCCAGCACTTGCTTTCCACACTTTGGAGATCAGCCTGCGCTGTTCGAGCCCCCTGATTCTGGTCTGCCAGCGGGGTTGCTGGCGTCTCCATGCTTGGTTCAAGTTGTCCGGGGTACGGCTTATATTCCGGTGGTCAATGTGGGAACCACGGATATTCTCCTGTACCCTCGGACTTGTCTTGGTGCTCTCAGTGGTGCCCAGGTTGTTAGTTTACCCACAGGGGTGACTGAGGTGAGGCCTACCACGGCTACGATCTCCTCACAAACAGCCAGTAGCTCGACCACGGGAGTGACCCCACAAGTGGATCTGTCCATGTTGATGGAGGAGGAGCAGGGGGAGGTGAGGTCTGTGTTGCAGGAGTACAGTTCAGTCTTTGCAGCCCACGATGGGGACTTAGGCTGTACTGGCCTCATCTCCCATGACATTCCGCTCCTTGATGATGTCCCTGTTCAACAAAGGTATCGTCGCATCCCTCCCTCAGAGTATGAGGCAGTGAAGGCTCACATCAATCAGCTTCTCGAGGCGCAGGTCATTAAGGAAAGCTGTAGACCCTATGCCTCACCCATCATGCTGGTCCGGAAGAAGGACGGGAAGCTGCGCTTGTGCGTTGACTACCGCCTTTTGAACAGCAAAACCAGGAAGGATGCGTTCCCACTGCCTCGCATTGAGGAAAGCCTGGATGCGCTTTGTGGTGCCCGCTGGTTCTCGACAATTGACCTGGCTAGTGGGTACAACCAGGTGCCAATGTCCGAACCAGATAAGCCTAAGACCACTTTCGGTACCCCTTTTGGACTTTTTGAGTTCAACAGGATGCCTTTTGGGCTATGTAACGCCCCAAGCACCTTCCAGCGGCTGATGCAGAGGATGTTTGGAGATCAGCAAGGACAGTCCCTCCTTCTGTACCTTGATGACATCGTTGTTTTCTCCTCCTCTGTTTCTCAGCATCTGCAGCGGCTGGAAGTAGTGCTTGGTCGGCTCCAAAAGGAAGGTCTAAAGGCCATACTGGAGAAGTGCTCTTTCTTCCAGAAGGAAGTTAAGTACTTAGGCCATGTCATCTCAAGCGATGGAGTCTCCACAGACCCTGAGAAGATCGAGGCTGTGTCCAAATGGAAGCGGCCCCGTCATGTTACAGAGCTGCGCTCCTTTTTCGGTTTTGCCAGCTACTATCGGCGTTTTGTAGAGGGCTTTGCGCAACTGGCCGGCCCTCTGCATAAATTAGTAGCTGAGCTTGCAAGCAAAAAGCCCAGAAAAAGATCCGAGCAAGCCCTGGGTGCTGCCTGGACGCTGCAGTGTGAAGCCAGTTTTGAAGCCTTGAAGTCGAAGCTAGTTTCCGCCCCTGTGCTCACTTATGCTGACTTTTCCTGTCCCTTCATTTTGGGGGTTGATGCCAGCCATAGTGGCCTGGGAGCAGTCCTCTCTCAAGAGACCGACCGAGGTGTTCAGCCTGTCACTTATGCCAGTCGTGGCCTCAGGCCAACTGAGCGAAACATGGATAACTACAGCTCCATGAAGCTGGAGTTTTTAGCCCTGAAGTGGGCTATGACGGAGAAGTTCCTGGAATATCTGTTGGGCCATAAGTGTGTGGTTTACACAGATAACAACCCGCTGAGCTACCTGCAGTCTGCCAAGCTGGGTGCCACGGAGCATCGTTGGGCCGCCCAGTTGGCTGCGTTTGATTTTGACATCAAGTACCGATCAGGTCGCAGTAATCGGAACGCTGATGCACTCTGGTGTCCCCAGTGTCCTCCAGCGTGCAGCAGTTCTAGACCCAAGGGTGGTGGCAACCCAGGGTCTAGTATCTGCGTTTCCATCTCCCTCTCCTGCTGACATTCATGCCTTGCAGGAGGCAGATCCCCTTGTGAGAGAGTTTTTGGTGTTTTGGCGGAGACAGGCTCGGCCAAAGCCGGCTGAGAGACCTCAGGTTTCTAAGCCGGAGATGGCCCTGTTGCGTCAGTGGAACCATTTGGTTGAAAAAGAGGGTGTGCTTCACCGACGGGTCTTCCAGCCTGATGGTGGGGACGAATCCCTCCAACTGGTTCTGCCTGCAGTCCTTAAGCAAGACACCCTTATCCGCTTGCATCAGGAGCATGGCCACCAGGGCATTGATCGGACCACTGACCTGGTGAGGCA
Organism: Notolabrus celidotus; assembly: GCF_009762535.1. Classification (NCBI taxonomy): domain Eukaryota; kingdom Metazoa; phylum Chordata; class Actinopteri; order Labriformes; family Labridae; genus Notolabrus; species Notolabrus celidotus. The sequence continues at coordinate 240,848 of NC_048277.1, read as the reverse complement.
GCGTTGCTACTGGCCGGGGATGTCATCGGACATCAAACAGTGGGTCCAAGAGTGCGAGCGCTGCCAGGTTGCAAAAGACTCTGGGTCAGTGCCGCATAGCTTTATGGGTCACTTGCTTGCTTCGGAGCCAAACGAAATCTTGGCCATTGATTTCACCCTGTTGGAGCCCTCCAGCAGTGGCGTTGAAAACGTCCTTGTCATGACAGACGCTTTTAGTAAGTACACCGTTGCTGTTCCCACTCGGGACCAACGGGCCTCTACTGTGGCCCATGTTCTCCTTACAGAGTGGTTCTACAAATTTGGTGTTCCAACCCGTCTTCATTCAGACCAGGGGAGGAGTTTCGAGAGCGCTTTGCTGCACCAGCTCTGCTGCTTGTACGAGGTTGAGAAGTCTCGCACTACTCCATACCATCCAGCGGGCAATGGGCAGTGCGAGCGGTTCAACAGAACTCTCCACAACCTCCTACGCACTCTTCCAGTCTCAAGGAAATGGGACTGGGTCTCCTGTTTGCCCCAGGTGTTGTTCTCCTACAACACCACACCCCATCAGGGCAAAGGAGAGTCACCCTTCTACCTGATGTTTGGTAGAGAACCTCTTCTCCCCATCGACTTTCTGTTGGGACGAGTTCAGGATCCTGTACGTGGGGAAGTACAGGATTGGGTTTTTGAGCATCAAGCCAGGCTTCAGGTGGCTTTTGAGGGTGCTAAAGAACGGTTGTTGGCTGCTGCTGGTCGCCGGAAGGAGCATCATGACCAGCAGGTTCGTGATGCACCCTTACCGGTGGGCCAGTTGGTGTACCTTAAAGATCACAGTGTGAGGGGTCGTCACAAAATTCATGATGTCTGGAGCTCTGTAGTCCATCAGATGTTAAAAGAACCAGCGAATCAAGGAGCAGTATACACTGTCGCTTCAGTGCATGACTTGCATCATGCACGAACAGTACACCGGGACATGTTGAAGGCGGTTATCAGGCCTCAGCCTCTACCGACCCCTCCCAGGGACCCCTCGCCTTCTGGCCTGGAACAGGTGGAGGGTGAATCCCTCAGTGATGGCGACTTCAATCAATCAATCAATCAATCTTTATTTGTATAGCGCCAAATCACAACAAACGTTATCTCAAGACTCTTTTACAAACATAGGAGGTCTAGACCACACTATGTCAAATTATGAACAGAGACCCAACACCAAGACAGGGTAAGACTCAGTCTGACCCCACCTTAATCCATCATGAGCATTGCACATCGCAGTATTTAGCTAGTTACAGTGGTGAGGAAAAACTTCCTTTTAACAGGCAGAAACCTCAGGCAGAACCAGACTCATGTTAGACAGCCATCATGCCTCGACTGAGTTGGGTCTGGAAAGACAGATAGAGGGGAGTAAAAGAGAGAGAAGTGATAGTGATGAGACGAGTCGTAGAAGCTGTTGCCGCTGGAGTCCAGCACGTCCGTATCAGCTGGAGTCCAGATCGTCCGCAGCAGGAGGACGTCTACGGCAGCTCAGAGGAATCTACGAGACAATGGAGCTCAGGGACTCCAGAAAGGTCTATGGTTAGTAACTTTAATGGGACAGGCAGAGTTAAAGTAAGTGATGAAGGGGTTGGGGGGAAGAAGGTGAGCTAGGATCCCAGTGTGTCATTGTGCCAGTTCCCCCGGCAGTCTTGGCCTATAGCAGCATGACAAAAGCTGGTCCAAGCCTGATCCAGCTTAACTATAAGCTTTATCAAAAAGGAAAGTTTTAAGTCTACTCTTAAAAGTGGAGAGGGTGTCTGCCTCCCGGACCCTGACTGGTAGATGATTCCAAAGGAGGGGGGCCTGATAACTGAAGGTTCTACCTCCCACACTACTTTTAGAGATTTTAGGTACAACTAGCAAGCATGCATGTTGGGAGCGTAGAGTTCTAGAGGGGTAATAGGGCACTATGAGCTCTTTAAGATACAAGGGTGCCTGATTTTTAAGGGCTTTGTAGGTTAAAAGAAGGATTTTAAATTCTATTCTACATTTTATTGGGAGCCAGTGTAGAGAAGCTAACACTGGAGAAATGTGCTCCCTCTTCCTAGTTTTAGTCAATACTCGAGCTGCGGCGTTTTGAACTAGCTGAAGAATCTTTAGAGACTTATTGGGGCAGCCTGATAAGAGGGAGTTACAGTAATCTAACCTGGAGGTAACAAATGCATGGACTAGTTTTTCTGCGTCGCTCTGAGATAGGAAGTGTCTAATTTTAGAAATACTGCGCAAGTGAAAATAGGCTGACCTTGAGATTTGCTGAATTTGGGAATTGAAGGATAAATCTTGATCAAATAGGACTCCTAGATTCCTAGCCGAGGTGCTGGATGCCAGACTAATGCCGTCTAAGGTACTTATATTATTAGAAAAAGTCTCTCTGAGGTGTTTGGGGCCGATAACAATCACTTCAGTTTTTCCTGAGTTTAGCAGTAAGAAATTTCTGGTCATCCAGGTCTTTATGTCTTTTAGACAAGCTTCTAATTTAGATAACTGATTGGTTTCTTCTGGCTTCACTGATAAATAGAGCTGAGTGTCATCAGCATAACAATGAAAATTAATAGAGTGCTTCCTCATGATGTTACCTAGAGGAAGCATATATAAGGTGAAAAGAATTGGTCCTAGCACTGATCCTTGTGGAACTCCCTGACTAACCCTGGTCTGCACTGAGGACTTTTCATTTACGTGAACAAATTGAGATCGATCTGTTAGGTACGATTTAAACCAAGCTAACGCAGTTCCTGTAATGCCAATTAGTTGCTCTAATCTCTGTAACAGGATTTGATGGTCAATCGTATCGAATGCAGCGCTAAGATCTAATAAAACAAGTACGGAAAGAAGACCACTGTCTGAGGCCATTAGTAGATCATTGGTTACTTTTAACAGTGCAGTCTCTGTGCTATGGTGGGCTCTAAACCCCGACTGAAAGTCCTCAAACAAACTGTTGCTCTTAAGAAAGTCCCAGAGCTGAACTGACACCACTTTCTCCAGGATTTTAGAGATAAAGGGGAGGTTAGATATCGGCCTATAGTTAGATAAGGAGCCTGAATCAAGAGTGGGCTTTTTAAGGAGAGGTTTAATTACAGCTACTTTAAATGATTGAGGTACATAGCCTGTCAGTAAAGACATATTAATCATACTGAGTAAAGAACTGCTAACTAGTGGAAGGACTTCTTTTAGCAGCTTAGTTGGGATTGGGTCTAAAAGACAGGTCGATGGTTTAGCTGAAGAAACTGTTGAAACCAGTTCAGGAAGGTCAATGGGTGAAAAACAGTCTAGGTATACATCTGGCTTTAACGCCGTTTCAATGATCCCGCTGTTGGTAAAGGGTCCTACACTAGTTAAAGGTAAGAGGTTACTAATTTGATCTCTAATCTTTAAGATTTATCATTAAAGAAGCTCATAAAGTCATCGCTGCTGAGGGCTAAAGGAATACATGGCTCAGTGGAGCTATGACTGGTATTTACAGGTACAGTGTGTATCATTTAAAGGTGCAGTGTGTAGTATTTAAAGGTGAAGTGTGTAGTATTTAAATGTACAGTGTGGAGTATTTAAAGGTACTGTGTGTACTATTTAAAGGTGCAGTGTGTAGTATTTAATGGTACAGTGTGTAGTATTTAAAGGGGCAGTGTGTAGTATTTAAAGGTACAGTGTGTAGTATTTAATGGTACAGTGTGTGGTGTTTAAAGGTGCAGTGTGTAGTATTTAAAGGTGCATTGTGTAGTATTTAAAGGTAGTGTGTAGTATTTAAAGGTACAGTGTGTGGTATTTAAAGGTGCAGTGTGTGGTATTAAAAGGTGTAGTGTGTAGTATTTAAAGATGAAGTGTGAGGAGAATTAGTTAAAAATAAATCAAGGAGAGAAGATTTCTCTGGACATTTTGAGGTTTGGGCGTGTTGACCCGTTGACTATTTGTGTTAAGTTAAAAGAATCTCACATAGACTTAAAACTATCAGAACTTGAAGATAACCAATCCCAGTTCAGATCTCCTGTGAGAAGAAACTCATTGGAGGCTAAGGTTGAAAGCTGTGTAGTCAGTGAAGATAAAGTCTCACTACTAGCAGAGGGCGGTCTATAGCAGCCTACGATGGTAAGAAAGTGGCCGTTTAGCAGCTCCAACTTAAGAGCAAGAAATTCAAATTGACTGCTGAGGGAAAGAGATGATTGAACAGTAACATGAAATTTCCATTTGACATATATTGCTATGCCACCACCTTTTTTTCTGGGGCGGTCACAACGGAAAACATTATAACCTTCAATAGCAATATCTTTATCTGTGATGGATTTCTTTAGCCAAGTTTCAGAAAAGACAAGAATGTCTACATCAGTCGATTTAGCCCAGATTTTAGCTAGGTCAAGTTTTGGCAATAGACTTCTAACATTTAGGTGTATAACACCAAGCCCTGATCTAGATTTAAATTCAGTTGGAGTACTCAGACAATTTATATCTGGACTGGGGTTGAGTTCAATATTACCAGACAGTAAAAACAAAAGTAAAGTTAGGACTTTGTTAGACTTCTGTACAGTCTTCAGTTTGGCCATGAGTCTGAGACAGGTACATATAATTTAACAACAACCCAGGTTCAATTAAACAAAAACATGTCATTTTTCAATTTCGCAGAATATTTTATCCCACGAACAAGACCCTGAGATACTTGAACAAAAAGTGTCCGGTGTCAGTGTTTTGGTTAATCAATGTTTAGATTAATCTTACTTTAAACATTGGTGATGAGGAGTGAGGAGGAGGAGGAGGTGTTGCCTCACAGCAAGAAGGCTTCTGGTTTGAATCCCTGGACGGGCAGGAGCCTCTCTGTGTGGAGTTAGTGTGTTCTCCCTGGGTATGTGCATACGTGGGTTCTCTCCGCCCCCCCTGTGACCCTGAATGTAATAAGGTTGATGGATGGATAGCTAATCCCTGACTAATATTTGGCCCTTGAAGTATTTTTCCACAAAGGTCCTGGGGTCAATCTTCAGTTTTCTCAGTTATTGTCATCACTTTGAATCCCTCAGCCGTTCCAGACCTGTGGCCAGTCATGTGACTGGTAGGTATTTACTCAACAAGACACAATCTCTGCAGTAAACTCATCTGCACTCTAACACGCTAACATTGTTCTGCTGCTTTAGTTAACCCAAAAGAAGGTGAACACTGGGAGGCACAGACGGTCCCAGCAATCGGAACTAACTTTTCAAATGAGAGCTCACAATATAAATGAGCCTGTGTAATGTCTCCATACAGCCTGGTCCTGCTGCAGGTCCTCTGCTTATGGTTAATGAGGTAATGGGTCGTGATCAATCATGATCAATTTTACACATTTTTCTCATTTCAGGCTCCGTGGCTTTTCTGAAACCAGGGTTTTAAAACACTTGTTTTTCATGATTGTAATGTTTATCTACACGTTAATTCTGTGTGCCAACCTGTTGCTCATTGTTGTTATCTGTAAGAGCAGGAGCTTACATGAACCTATGTATATATTTCCATGCAGTCTGTTTGTTAATGAGCTGTTTGGTAGTACGGGGTTCTTCCCTCTCCTCTTGGTTCAGATTCTCTCTGACAGTCACACTGTTTCTGTTCCTTTGTGTTTCCTGCAGATCTTCTGTGTGCACTCATATGTAAATGTAGAGCTTTTTATTTTAGCCGTCATTTCTTATGACAGATATCTTGCCATCTGTTATCCTCTGCAATATAACTCTCTTATGACATTTAAAAAGGTTGCTGTGCTTATTGCAGTGTCATGGTTAACATCTTTTTTTAATGTTGTTTGCACAGTGTCCTTGAATTCTACTCTGCAGCTGTGTGGGAACATTATTGACAATATTTACTGTAATAACTACTCCATAGTTAAACTGGCCTGCTCTGACACCACAATAAATACAATTTACGGCATAGTTTTGCTCATGATCACAGTTATTGCTCCTCTGATTTTGATCTTATATACTTACATGAGGATTCTTAAAGTGTGTTTCTCTGGTTCCAAAGAGACCAGACAAAAAGCTGTCAGTACCTGCACACCTCACCTGGCCTCTCTGCTCAACTTTGCTTTTGGAATTTGCATTGAGTTTATTCAGAGCAGGCTGAATATGAGCGGAGTACCAAGTCTGCTGTCCGTATTTTTATCCGTATACCTTATGACATGTCAGCCGATCCTAAACCCGGTCATGTACGGCCTGAAAATGTCCAAAATTTTCAATATATGTATAAGCCTGTTTTGTTCTAAAGCTCTGATTATCCAACTCAATCGTTGAGATCAAATATTTATGAATACCTTTTAATGAGTCCAGTTTTCTTGATGTCTAAGGGTCACTGTACTGTCATACAAGAAATCAAACATGCACTTGATAACAGCACAAACAGCTGAGCTGGTTTTTGAAGAGCAAATGTAAACACTTGTTGAATCCTAGTGTGTCTCATTTAGATGAACTGTGTATGTGTTTAATGTGTTGACAGTTCCATTTGCCCTGAGCCAACAGCTCTGATTTCAACACAGTAAGGTTTTGGTAAAGTGTTCTGCATGTCTAAATGCTATTTGAAGCTGTATAAATAAAGTGGATGGATGCACAATGTTTATTTTATTTAAGAGTCCAGTCTAGATCTGCTCTTTCTGTAAAATGTCTTCATGGAAAGTGTCCTGATATAACAGTTGTTATGAACTGGTGCTAGACAAATATTAGACTGACAGGCTGATTGTCTTAGAGGGAAGTTTCCTGATATTGATTCCTCCAAAGCTTGTTTGCTTACACATTTCCTTATGCAACATAGTGTGACAGTAAAGCTGTTGCATTTTAGAGCTGTAGATGTAAAACATGGCACAAAGCAACCAACTATGAGTCATTTATTTATCATCTTTTGCAGCTGCTAAATCTGTGCAAATGAGACTAAAAGACCTCAGCTGTATATGTCTAATTCACAGAGCACCCACAAAGGGTTCAATGCTCAATAAACTGCTCTGCTGAGTGTATAGTGTCTCTGTATGCCAGTGCTGTTTGCATACATTTAAACAATCCACTGTGCATTTATTTGGAGAAAAGCAGACCCTTTACTATGCAAGCAAGGCTTTTTGCAAAACATAAATAATATCCTAGTACTAAGGTTTACAAACACCAAGTTATTATACAATACAGTCTTTTAGGACAATGAGGGGTTGAACGTTGAGATATGCAGGGCCCTGACAATGTAAAGCCTTAAAGGATTCTGAAAGTAAATGGTAACATTATTGACAATGTTTACTGTAATAACTACTCCATAGTTAAACTGGCCTGCTCTGACACCGGGACACATAATATTTACGGCATAGTCCTTCATGTATTCATAGTACATGTTCCTCGGATTTGGATCTTTTATACTTACATGAGGATTATTAAAGTGTGTTTCTCTGGTTCCAAACAGACCAGACAGAAAGCTGTCAGAACCTGCACCCCTCACTCTCTGCTCAACTTTGCTTTTGGCCTAAGCCAACAGCTCTGATTTCAACACAGTAAGGTTTTGGTAAAGTGTTCTGCATGTCTAAATGCTATTTGAAGCTGTATAAATGAAGTGGATTGATGCACAATGATTATTTTATTTAAGAGTCCAGTCTAGATCTGCTCTTTCTGTAAAATGTCTTCATGGAAAGTGTCCTGATATAACAGTTGGTATGAACTGGTGCTAGACAAATATTAGACTGACAGGCTGATAGTCTTAGAGGGAAGTTTCCTGATATTGATTCCTCCAAAGCTTGTTTGCTTACACATTTCCTTATGCAATATAGTGTGACAGTAAAGCTGTTGCATTTTAGAGCTGTAGATGTAAAACATGGCACAAAGCAACCAACTATGGGTCATTTATTTATCATCTTTTGCAGCTGCTAAATCTGTGCAAATGAGACTAAAAGACTAAAAATAATACACACTGTACCTTTTACTACTACACACTGCACCTTTAAATACTACACACTGCACCTTTAAATACCACAAACAGTACCTTCAAATAGTACACACTGTAATTTCAATACTACACACTGTACCTTTAAATACTACATAATGTACTTTTACATACTACACACTGTACCTTTAAATACTACACACTGTACCTTTTAAATACTACACACTACACCTTTAAATAGTACACACTGTACCTTTAAATACTACACACTGCACCTTTAAATAATACACACTGCACCTTTAAATAGTACACACTGTACCTTTAAATACTACACACTGCACCTTTAAATACTACACACTGCACCTTTAAGTACTACACACTGTACTTTTAGGTACTACACACTGTGCCTTTAAATACTACACACTGTCCTTTTAAATACTACACACTGCACCTTTAAAAACTACACACTGTACGTTAAATACTGCACACAGTACCTTTTAAATACTACACACTGTAATTTCAATTCTACACACTGTACCTTTTAAATACTACACACTTCACATTTTAATACTACACACTGCACCTTTAAAAACTACACGCTGTAATTTCAATTCTACACACTGTACCTTTAAATACTACATACTGTACTTTTACATACTACACACTGTACCTTAAATAGTACACACTGTACCTTTAAATACTAAACACTGCACCTTTAAACACAACACAGTAACATTAAATACTACACAATTTACCTTTTAATACGACACACTGCACCTTTAAATACCACACACTGTACCTTTAAATACTACACACTACCTTTAAATACTACACAATGCACCTTTAAATATAACACACTGCACCTCTAAATACTACACACTGTACCTTTAAATACTACACACTTCATCTTTTAAATACCACTGCTGCACCTTTAAATACTACACATTGTATCCTTAAATGATACACACTGCACCTTTAAATACTACACACTTCACCTTTAAATACTACACACTTCACCTTTAAATACTACATACTGTACCTTTAAATACTACACACTGCATCTTTAAATAGTACACACTGTACCTTTAAAAACTACACGATATCATTTTAATACTACACACAGCACCTTTAAATGCTAGACAGTGCACCTTTAAATACTACACACTTTACCTTTAAATACTACACACTGCACCTTTAAATACTACACACTGCACCTTTAAATAGTACACACTGTACCTTTAAATACTACACACTGTACCTTTAAATACTACACATTGCACCTTTAAATACCAGACACTGCACCTTTAAGTACTACACACTGTACTTTTACATACTACACACTGTACCTTTAAGTACTACACACTGTGCCTTTAAATACTACACACTGTCCTTTTAAATACTGCACACTGCACCTTTAAAAACTACACACTGTACCTTAAATACTACACACAGTACCTTTTAAATACTAAACACTGCACATTAAAATACTACACACTGTACCTTTATACACTACACACTGCACCTTTAAATACTACACACTGTACATTTAGGTACCAAACACATTACCTTTACATACTACACACTGTACCTGTACATACTACACAGTACATTTTAAGTACCACACAGTACCTTTAAGTACTACAAACTGTACCTTAAATACTACACACTGCACCTTTAAAAATTACTAACTGTACCTCAAGTACTACACACTGTACCTTTTAAGTACTACACACTTCACATTTAAATACTGCACACTGCACCTTTAAATACTACACGCTGTAATTTCAATTCTACACACTGTACCTTTTAAATACTACACACTTCACATTTTAATACTACACACTGCACCTTTAAAAACTACACGCTGTAATTTCAATTCTACACACTGTACCTTTAAATACTACATACTGTACTTTTACATACTACACACTGTACCTTAAATAGTACACACTGTACCTTTAAATACTACACACTGCACCTTTAAACACCACACACTGTACCATTAAATACTACACACTTTACCTTTTAATACGACACACTGCACCTTTAAATACCACACACTGTACCTTTAAATACTACACACTACCTTTAAATACTACACAATGCACCTTTAAATATAACACACTGCACCTCTAAATACTACACACTGTACCTTTAAATACTACACACTTCATCTTTTAAATACCACTGCTGCACCTTTAAATACTACACATTGTATCCTTAAATACTACACTGCACCTTTAAATACTAGACAGTGCACCTTTAAATGATACACACTGCACCTTTAAATACTACACACTTCACCTTTAAATACTACACACTTCACCTTTAAATACTACATACTGTATCTTTAAATACTACACACTGCATCTTTAAATAGTACACACTGTACCTTTAAAAACTACACGATATCATTTTAATACTACACACAGCACCTTTAAATACTAGACAGTGCACCTTTAAATACTACACACTTTACCTTTAAATACTACACACTGCACCTTTAAATACTACACACTGCACCTTTAAATAGTACACACTGTACCTTTAAATACTACACACTGTACCTTTAAATACTACACATTGCACCTTTAAATACCAGACACTGCACCTTTAAGTACTACACAATGTACTTTTACATACTACACACTGTACCTATAAGTACTACACACTGTGCCTTTAAATACTACACACTGTCCTTTTAAATACTGCACACTGCACCTTTAAAAACTACACACTGTACCTTAAATACTACACACAGTACCTTTTAAATACTACACACTGCATATTAAAATACTACACACTGAACCTTTATACACTACACACTGCACCTTTAAATACTACACACTGTACATTTTAGGTACCAAACACATTACCTTTAAGTACTACACACTGTACCTGTACATACTACAGAGTACATTTTAAGTACCACACAGTACCTTTAAGTACTACAAACTGTACCTTAAATACTACACACTGCACCTTTAAAAATTACTAACTGTACCTATAGTATCACACACTGTACCTTTTAAGTACTACACACTTCACATTTAAATACTACACACTGCACCTTTAAATACTACACGCTGTAATTTCAATTCTACACACTGTACCTTTTAAATACTACACACTTCACATTTTAATACTACACACTGCACCTTTAAAAACTACACGCTGTAATTTCAATTCTACACACTGTACCTTTAAATACTACATACTGTACTTTTACATACTACACACTGTACCTTAAATAGTACACACTGTACCTTTAAATACTACACACTGCACCTTTAAACACCATTCACTGTACCATTAAATACTAGACAGTACACCTTTAAATACTACACACTGCACCTTTAAATACCACACACTGTACCTTTAATTACTACACACTACCTTAAAATACTACAAACTGCACCTTTAATTACTACACACTGCAACTTTAAATACTACACACTTCATCTGTAAATACTACACACTGCACCTTTAAACACCACACACTGTAACATTAAATACTACACACAGTACCTTTTAAATACTACACACTGCACATTAAAATACTACACACTGTACCTTTATACACTACACACTGCACCTTTAAATACTACACACTGTACATTTTAGGTACCAAACACATTACCTTTAAGTACTACACACTGTACCTTTACATACTACACACTCTACATTTTAAGTACTACACAGTACCTTTAAGTACTACAAACTGTACCTTAAATACTACACACTGCACCTTTAAAAATTACACACTGTACCTCAAGTAATACACACTGTATCTTTTAAATACTACACACTTCACATTTAAATACTACACACTGCACCTTTAAAAACTACACGCTGTAATTTCAATTCTACACACTGTACCTTTAAATACTACATACTGTACTTTTACATACTACACACTGTACCTTAAATAGTACACACTGTACCTTTTAATACAGCACACTGCACCTTTAAATACCACACACTGTACCTTTAAATACTACACACTACCTTTAAATACTACACAGTGCACCTTTAAATACTACACACTGCACCTCTAAATACTACACTCTGTACCTTTAAATACTACACACTTCATCTTTTAAATACCACTGCTGCACCTTTAAATACTTCACATTGTATCCTTAAATGCTAAACTGCACCTTTAACTACTAGACAGTGCACCTTTAAATGATACACACTGCACCTTTAAATACTACACACTTCACCTTTAAATACTACACACTGTACCTTTAAATACTACACACTGCATCTTTAAATAGTACACACTGTACCTTTAAAAACTACACACTATCATTTTAATACTACACAAAGCACCTTTAAATACTAGACAGTGCGCCTTTAAATACTACACACTGTACCATTACATGATACAAACTACACCTTTAATTGCTACACACTTCACCTTTTAATACTACACACTGCACCTTTTAAATACTACACACTGCAACTTTTAAATACTACACACTGCACCATTAAATACTGCACACTGCACCTTTTAAATACTACACACTGCACATTTAAATACTACATACTGTACCATTAAATACTGCACACTGCACCTTTAAATGATACACACTGCACCTTTAAATACTACACACCTCACCATTAAATACTACACTCTGTACCTTTAAATACTACACACTGCACCTTTAAAAACGACACTTTTCACCTTTAAATAGTACACACTGTACCATTAAATACTGCATACTGCACCTTTGAATGATACACACTGCACCTTTAAATACTAGACAGTGCACCTTTCAATACTACACACTGCACCTTTAAATACTACACACTGTACCTTTAAATACTACACACTGCACCTTTAATTACTACACACTGCACCTTTAAATACTACAAATTTCATCTTTAAATACTACACACTGCACCTCTAAGCACCACACACTGTACCATTAAATACCACACACTGTACCTTTAATTACTACAATCTGCACCTTTAAAAACTACACACTGTTCCATTAAATACTGTGCACTGCACCTTTAAATGATACACACTGCACCTTTAAATACGACACGCTATCATTTTAATACTACACACAGCACATTTAAATACTAGACAGTGCACCTTTAAATACTACACATTGTACCATTACATACTACAAACTACACCTTTAATTGCTACACACTTCACCTTTTAATACTACACACTGCACCTTTTAAAAACTACACACTGCAACTTTTAAATACTACACACTGTACCTTTAAATACTACACACTGCAACTTTAAAAACTACACTTTTCACCTTTAAATACTACACACTGTAACATTAAATACTGCATACTGCACCTTTAAATATTACACGCTATCATTTTAATACTACACACAGCACCTTTAAATACTAGACAGTACACCTTTAAATACTACACACTGCACCTTTAAATACCACACACTGTACCTTTAATTACTACACACTACCTTAAAATACTACAAACTGCACCTTTAATTACTACACACTGCAACTTTAAATACTACACACTTCATCTGTAAATACTACACACTGCACCTTTAAACACCACACACTGTAACATTAAATACTTCACACTTTACATTTTAATACCACACACTGCACCTTTAAATACCACACACTGTACCTTTAAATACTACACTGTTCACCTTTAAATACTACACACTGTTCCATTAAATACTGCGCACTGCACCTTTAAATGATACACACCGCACCTTTAAATACTACACGCTATCATTTTAATACTACACACTGCACCTTTAAATACCAAACACTGTACCTTTAAATACTACACACTACCTTTAAATACTACACACTGCACCTTTAAATACTACAAACTGCACCTTTAATTACTACACACTGCACCTTTAAATACCACAAACAGTACCTTTAAATAGTACACACTGTACCATTAAATACTACACACTAGACCTTTAAATACTTCACACTGTACCATTAAATACTACACTCTGTACCTTTAAATACTACACACTGCTCCTTTAAAAACGACACTTTTCACCTTTAAATAGTACACACTGTACCATTAAATACTGCATACTGCACCTTTGAATGATACACACTGCACCTTTAAATACTAGACAGTGCACCTTTCAATACTACACACTGCACCTTTAAATACTACACACTGTACCTTTAAATACTAGACAGTGCACCTTTAAATGATACACACTGTACCATTAAAAACTACACACTTCTCCATTAAATACTACACTCTGTACCTTTAGATACTACACACTGCACCTTTAATTACTACACACTGCACCTTTAAATACTACAAACTTCATCTTTAAATACTACACACTGCACCTCTAAGCACCACACACTGTACCATTAAATACCACACACTGTACCTTTAATTACTACAATCTTCACCTTTAAAAACTACACACTGTTCCATTAAATACTGCGCACTGCACCTTTAAATGATACACACTGCACCTTTAAATACGACACGCTATCATTTTAATACTACACACAGCACATTTCAATACTAGACAGTGCACCTTTAAATACTACACATTGTTCCATTACATACTACAAACTACACCTTTAATTGCTACACACTTCACCTTTTAATACTACACACTGCACCTTTTAAATACTACACACTGCAACTTTTAAATACTACACACTGTACCTTTAAATACTACACACTGCAACTTTAAAAACTACACTTTTCACCTTTAAATACTGCACACTGTACCATTAAGTACTGCATACTGCACCTTTAAATATTACACGCTATCATTTTAATACTACACACAGCACCTTTAAATACTAGACAGTACACCTTTAAATACTACACACTGCACCTTTAAATACCACACACTGTACCTTTAATTACTACACACTACCTTAAAATACTACAAACTGCACCTTTAATTACTACAGACTGCAACTTTAAATACTACACACTTCATCTGTAAATACTACACACTGCACCTTTAAACACCACACACTGTAACATTAAATACTTCACACTTTACATTTTAATACCACACACTGCACCTTTAAATACCACACACTGTACCTTTAAATACTACACTGTTCACCTTTAAATACTACACACTGTTCCATTAAATACTGCGCACTGCACCTTTAAATGATACACACCGCACCTTTAAATACTACACGCTATCATTTTAATACTACACACTGCACCTTTAAATACCACACACTGTACCTTTAAATACTACACACTACCTTTAAATACTACACACTGCACCTTTAAATACTACAAACTGCACCTTTAATTACTACACACTGCACCTTTAAATACCACAAACAGTACCTTTAAATAGTACACACTGTACCATTAAATACTACACACTAGACCTTTAAATACTTCACACTGTACCATTAAATACTACACTCTGTACCTTTAAATACTACACACTGCTCCTTTAAAAACGACACTTTTCACCTTTAAATAGTACACACTGTACCATTAAATACTGCATACTGCACCTTTGAATGATACACACTGCACCTTTAAATACTAGACAGTGCACCTTTCAATACTACACACTGCACCTTTAAATACTACACACTGTACCTTTAAATACTAGACAGTGCACCTTTAAATGATACACACTGTACCATTAAAAACTACACACTTCTCCATTAAATACTACACTCTGTACCTTTAGATACTACACACTGCACCTTTAATTACTACACACTGCACCTTTAAATACTACAAACTTCATCTTTAAATACTACACACTGCACCTCTAAGCACCACACACTGTACCATTAAATACCACACACTGTACCTTTAATTACTACAATCTTCACCTTTAAAACTACACACTGTTCCATTAAATACTGCGCACTGCACCTTTAAATGATACACACTGCACCTTTAAATACGACACGCTATCATTTTAATACTACACACAGCACATTTCAATACTAGACAGTGCACCTTTAAATACTACACATTGTTCCATTACATACTACAAACTACACCTTTAATTGCTACACACTTCACCTTTTAATACTACACACTGCACCTTTTAAATACTACACACTGCAACTTTTAAATACTACACACTGTACCTTTAAATACTACACACTGCAACTTTAAAAACTACACTTTTCACCTTTAAATACTGCACACTGTACCATTAAGTACTGCATACTGCACCTTTAAATATTACACGCTATCATTTTAATACTACACACAGCACCTTTAAATACTAGACAGTACACCTTTAAATACTACACACTGCACCTTTAAATACCACACACTGTACCTTTAAATACTACACACTACTTTTAAATACTACAAACTGCACCTTTAATTAATACACACTGCAACTTTAAATACTATACACTTCATCTTTAAATACTACACACTGCACCTTTAAACACCACACACTGTAACATTAAATACTTCACACTTTACATTTTAATACCACACACTGCACCTTTAAATACCACACACTGTACCTTTAAATACTACACTGTTCACCTTTAAATACTACACACTGTTCCATTAAATACTGCACACTGCACTTTTAAATGATACACACTGCACCTTTAAATACTACACGCTATCATTTTAATACTACACACAGCACCTTTAAATACAAGACAGTGCACCTTTTAAAACTACACACTGTGCTTAAATACTACACACTGCACCTTTAAATACTACACACTGCACCTTTAATTACTACACACTGCACCTTTAAATACCACACACAGTACCTTTAAATACTACACACTGCACCTTTAAACACCACACACTGCACCTTTAATTACTACACACTGCACCTTTAAATACCACAAACAGTACCTTTAAATACTATACACTGTACCTTTAAAATACTACACAGTGCACCTTTCAATACTACACACTGCACCTTTAAATACTACACACTGTACCTTTAAATACTAGACAGTGCACCTTTAAATGATACACACTGTACCATTAAAAACTACACACTGTACCATTAAATACTACAAACTGCACCTTTAATTACTACACACTGCACCTTTAAATACTACACACTTCATCTTTAAATACTACACACTGCACCTTTAAACACCACACACTGTACCATTAAATACTTCACACCTTACCTTTTAATACCACACACTGCACCTTTAAATACCACACACTCTACCTTTAAATACTACACTCTTCACCTTTAAATACTACACACTGTTCCATTAAATACTGCGCACTGCACCTTTAAAAGATACACAATGCACCTTCAAATACTACACGCTATAATTTTAATACTACACACAGCACCTTTAAATACTAGACAGTGCACCTTTAAATACTACACACTGTACCATTACATACTAAAAACTACACCTTTAATTGCTACACACTTCACCTTTTAATACTACACACTGCACCTTTTAAATACTACACACTGCAACTTTTAAATACTACACACTGTACCTTTAAATACTACACACTGCAACTTTAAAAACTACACTTTTCACCTTTAAATACTACTCACTGTACCATTAAATACTGCATACTTCACCTTTGAATGATACACACTGCACCTTTAAAAAAGTAGACAGTGCACCTTTCAATACTACACACTGCACCTTTAAATACTAAACACTGTACCTTTAAATACCACACACTGCACCTTTAAATACCACACACTGTACCATTAAATACTACACTCTTCACCTTTAAATATACACACTGTTCCATTAAATACTGCGCACTGCACCTTTAAATGATACACACTGCACCTTTAAATATTACACGCTATCATTTTAATACTACACACAGCACCTTTAAATACTAGACAGTACACCTTTAAATACTACACACTGTACCATTACATACTACAAACTACACCTTTAATTGCTACACACTTCACCTTCTAATACTACACACTGCACCTTTTAAATACTACACACTGCAATTTTTAAATACTACACACTTTACCTTTAAATACTACACACTGCACCTTTAAATACCACACACTACCTTTAAATACTACAAACTGCATCTTTAATTACTACACACTGCAACTTTAAATACTACACACTTTATCTTTAAATACTACACACTGCACCCTAAACACCACACACTGTAACATTAAATACTTCACACTTTACATTTTAATACCACACACTGCACCTTTAAATACCACACACTGTATACTACACTGTTCACCTTTAAATACTACACACTGTTCCATTAAATACTGCGCACTGCACCTTTAAATGATACCCACTGCACCTTTAAATACTACCCGCTATCATTTTAATACTACACACAGCACCTTTAAATACTAGACAGTGCACCTTTTAAAACTACACACTGTGCTTAAACACTACACTCTATACCTTTAATTTCTACACAATGCACCTTTAATTTCTACACAATGCACCTGTAAATAACACACACAGTACCTTAAAATATTCCACACTGCACATTTAAATACTACACACTGCACCTTTAAATACTAGACAGTGCACCTTTCAATACTACACACTGCACCTTTAAATACTACACACTGCACCTGTAAAAACTACACGCTGTAATTTAAATAGTACACACTGTACCTTTAAATACTGCCAACTGCACCTTTAAATGATACACACTGCACCTTTAAATAATACACACTTCATCTTTAAATACTACACACTGCACCTTTAAATACCACACACTGTACCTTTAAATAGTACACACTACCTTTAAATACTACACAATGCACCTTCAAATACTACACACTGCACCTTTCAATACTACACACTTCACCTTTAAATACTACACACTGTACCTTTAAATACTGCACACTGCACCTTTAAATGATACACACAGCACCTTTAAATACTAGACAGTGCACCTTTAAACT